>NC_133208.1:1735000-1795000 GCF_958299795.1 Porites lutea | reverse complement strand
ATGTAGACAGCTTACAATTTTCCTTAGTTTACTTTTTACCTGTCTATCGCAAAACAGTGTGACGTATATCGCAAGGAGAGAAATATCGCATGTTAAATTACAACCAATTTTGACCTTTTTTCCCCTTGATCTTGGGTTCGGTAGTAAGTAAAGAGTCGACCCATGTAATGGAGTCCTGAGTCCGGAATCCGGAAAATTTTTGCTCGTTGAATCTGGAATCCTGGGCTTTGGAATCGGGAATACAGCACAAGGAATCCGGAATCCTACTAACGATTAGAATCCGGAATCCAAAGTCTATTGACAGAGAATCCGTAATGCAGTACTTTGAATCTGGAATTCACCCTGTGGATTACTTGGATTACTTTATATGGGGCGAAAAGAGAGGGTAGCGAAAAGAAAACAACACATGAGTATAACCCTCGTTTAAAAGTACTCACTTTTAGCGATAAAGATAATGTGACTGGTATTTCTGTTTTAAATCTAGTGAAAATGCCTCTTCCAACATGTAGCAACTGCCACGAATACGCGAGATGCGTCGATGACAAATGTGTTTGCCTTGATGGTTACGTTGGAAACGGCAAAGTATGTGAAGGTATCTATGAAAGTTAGTTACTACAGTTGAATTATTATGCAGATACTAGCAAATAGATTTTCCAGTATCATAGGAGAACGAATTATGTATTAAGTTATGTATTTCATCAAAGAATAATAACCAGGTGAGAAAAGGTTGGCATTTGAATAAGGAAAGTATCTATGATGCACGATCACCCGCAAGATGTGAACTGATGATCATCCTTGGTTCTTCTGTCTAAAATCGGATATGAAAATAATACAAATAAACATTGAATGAAGGATTAAGTTGAACCAGAAGCATATAACCCCACAGCGTGTTACTTCCGCTTATCAAGCTGGGGTTTTAGCCGTCCAATCAAAAGCACGGAAAATTATTTTGCCCAAATATCTAATCAGAGAATTCGAGGCTAAAAACTTTGAGCTTGTAAGGCTCATACATGTATTTTTACGCCCGAAAAAAATCGTTTTGTGGCATAAAGGGATTATATGCTTCTGGTCGAACCGTTAGGAATAAAAGTCCTGAAAGTTAGTAAAACTTAGCCTACAAAACGTAAATGTTACACTTTAAAACAGTGCCGAAAACGAAACGTTCGAAACGTAAGTATAGGGAGTTTATGTATCAGTAGTGTCATTAATTCGTTAAACATACTGCAACGATGGATAAAAAATATAAACAGTTTAAAATACTGTAGAACCCCGGTAACTCGTGCTCTGAAGGGATAACGAAAAACAGTTCGTGTTAGCGGGGAATTTGAGTTATCGGGGTAAATTTCAGTGAAATTTTGATCACGGGAAAGGAAATTTAGTTCGAGTTAGCGGGAGTTCGAGTTATCGAGGTTCTACTGTAGATTTATTTATTGAAAGCGTTATTTGACTAAAGGTAGCTGACAGATTGAAACTTATTTTTATAGTGTTGAAAGGGAGTGTCATAAACATAACTTCATCTCCTATAGGGTCTCAGTCAAATATAGGTAAGGTCACTGTGAATTTTCTGTCACGTGAAATTGTACTTATGATCGAGTTTTTGAGGATGATATTTGTGCGGAAAAAAATCAAGTTATTCATGCTTTAAAATATCGTTACCAGCCAGTGTGAAAGAGATTCGTCATGTAGACATGACGATTAAACAAATAAGGAGGGAAAAAAAACGTTTCCCTTACCGTTGCTCGATCTAATATATTCAGTTGGTTTAATGGCTTATTGATTGCTCATAGAGCGAAAAAAAGAAAGCCGGTATTTAATCATTTATAATTTCCTTTTGATCGTTCAACATTTCCGTGAATGACCTAATTAACGCTCACTTCCTAATAAACGCCCCCTCTACGCTGTGGAAATTGTAGACGCCCCATTCTAATAAACGCCCCCTGTCTAATAGACCCGCTAGGAGAATTACTCCAAATTACCAGGAATCAGCAAAAACGAGCAAAATCACTCAATTCATTCAGTTTCTGGCTTGTTTAACAAGGCTTTGCGTTTTTTATCTTGTTCAATGTCAAGTTCAAAATAATGATAGACTAACGATGGGAATATACTAACCTGGAGCGAGGATTCTGGAATTTGAAAGGGCGATATGGGTCTTTGGACGGCCTAGACGTATCAATTGATGGAGTGGATATTCCGCTATTTTTTACTCTCTTGATATTTTTTGCTTAAAGCATATTTAAGTTTTGATGAACGTGTTAGAGTTATAAGAATAAACGCCTCCTATCAATTAAACGCCCCCACTTGGACCCCCAAAATTAAATAGACACCCCGGGCGTTTATTAGGTCAGTTACAGTACTTTAATGCACACACCCCCGGAAGTAAATACCAGAGCGCGACGCAAGCATTGTTTCAGTATTTTGTTTTCCTTTGGTGGGTAAGCCAACTTCATGTCGAAACACGACCAGACTCTCCCTAATGTTAAAAACTGTAATGTCTCCACAGCGATATCACATCAGAATTTCTGTCATCCCAATCCTTGTTACAATGGAGGAACTTGCAGCGAAGCAATTACAGGCTTCTCTTGCGCATGTCCGTCCGATTACACTGGACCTTTCTGTAAAGGTAAGAAAGATTATGCTTTTCCTTAACCATTCTTTAAAAAAAGACAAACTTTGTCTTTCAGTTAGCCTGCGAGCAAGTTTGGGAGAGCCATGTTGGAGAGTCGCGCGTGACCGGCACGTTAGACGAGACGCGAAAGATGACGTTCTCTCGTGGCTCGCGTCGCTTGCAAAATCTAAGTTCGGTTTGAAACTTTGTTATAAAATTCGTCTTAGGCGCCACGGATTCTGAGCACAGTACTTTGGCCCGTTCAATCCGCTGGTTTGACTTCACCTAGTCGAACTAGGCAGGGTGGTCGCTAAAATATGCCGTTCTACTTATCACTTTATTTATGACTATCATATACCAAAACCATCCTGATCAAGTTAATGAACTGAGCATACTAAATCATAAGGTCCAGTCATCATGGTTCATTATACGTTTCTGGGAAAATGTCCACCTGCCCCTCCCCTAAGCCAACATTAACACTTACTTCCCACTTAGGGTAAAATGTTGGCTTTAGGGAGGGGTAGTTTGTTTGTTTCTCTGAAACGATCCCCATGAGATGGTAATGGGGCAGCTTAGACGTTAAATCATTAACAATTTCTGACAAATATGAGGCTTTTGCCAAATACCTGTGTGGCGTTTATGTCCAACATTGGTTTTTCTTCAAGTTTCTCTTCCTTTTTCTCGTCTTTAGTTATGCTTTCTACGAAGGCTAACCCATAAAACATTGAATATGAAGTTCGTTAGTGAGTTATCAGTCCCGTAAAACCTTTTACAAAGTTGTTTTTCAATTTAAAAACAGATATAAAACCTTGCTTGGGTAATCCCTGTCAAAATGGAGGAACGTGTATCGACGAAGGACTTGCTGGTGACTACATATGCAGATGTAAGGAAGGATATAACGGCAAAAACTGTGAAGGTATGTTCGCAGATCAGAAAGCCTTGTATCAGTGGTGAAAGTAAAATACTCAGTTTCCCAGTTATCGCAATAGGTCATTTCCGATTTGGACCAAGCATCTGTTTCAAAGCGAGACTAAGTGCAAAGCTATTGATCACAATTTATTTTTTATTCTCATGCAAATAAAACTCAATTTCTCAAGAAAGGTGTATCACTTGGCCTCGTTTTGAAAGTGAGAGTTTTTGTAACTCGGAAAAATGGCGTATTCAATATCCCTAATATTCACTAATTAACACCATGTGTCGTGATTTTAGTGTCTGGCATCTGCTCTCAGTTGATCCCGATATCCTTCTTTCAGTTTCTATTCATGACACTTGACAAACAAATGTTAACTTTATACTGTCCAGACAACTCTCATGTCGGGTAGAATCACTTCCAACAGGTCATTTCCGAGTTGCTCAAGTCCCTGTTTCAAAATGAGGTTTAGTGCAGAGCCTTTGATATGAAATTGTTCTTTATTCCCATGCAAATAACAGGAAAGAAATGTTTTGCTCTTAGCCTCGTTTAAAGGCAAGAGTTTTTGGAACTCGTAAATGGCCTATTAACAATTATTTTTAATTTAATATTTTTTTTAGGGAGCGTTCTAACTACTGCACTGCTATTTAATGCCAACTCGTCAAAATCTCAAAATCTTGTAGATATTGTGTTCAATAGAGCTAGCTTAAGAAGTCCTCGACAATATAACGTCGTTTTTGTACACTATCGTCACGAAAACATTGTTTATCAATTTCTGACCTGCACTAACATATATTGCTGCTTTGCACGTGACGTCATGGCAGCCATGTTGATCGTCAAGAACAAAGCATTTCTATCTGCTGCAAGCTTAACTCCATTTTCATCGTATTGACCAACAACATGGCCGGCATGTCACGTGGTTGCAAACCAAGAATACCTTACGTATTTTGTTTTCAGATGCTGGAGTGTGCCTACCAAACCCGTGTCAAAATGGCGGCACATGTCATCAGAGCCATAACTCTTACGTTTGTCAGTGCACAGATCGTTTTGAGGGACATACCTGCACAGGTGGGTAATCAAGTCAAATACTGCTTTTACCACCCTTTACGTCTTTATGTATGCTTCTGATGAGCTGAAGAGAGTGTTTGTCTCGGTATCTGTCAAATTGCCCTTCTGTCTTTTACATCATGTCCTTTGAGCCTAACTTTTGAAAGGAATATGTGCATTGAGCTTTGTAAATGCGCCATATAAGAATGTATTTATTATTAATATCGACTTTACATTTTTGATTCGATTTTTTGATAAAACATGGAGGACTTATTTTATGCAATTATTCACAGAAAATCTTGAAGCAGCGTTTATATCATTTATAAACAGAGTAGGACCTAATGCGTGATGCAGAGACCTAATACTGCTTCACAAGTTATTATAAAATTTCAAATTGAATTCTTGGAGAAGTCGCTGCCGTTTAATTTTTGTTTTTCGCATATATCTTTGAAACTTTGAGAAAGTTCTATCTAACTTTTGGTTTCTTTAACAATTATGCCCTAGAAACCCATCGTTAATGCTGGCGAACAGCTCTCAGTTTGCATTTTCTTCGAAACATGCTATAATGATTTCACATAATGGAAAGCAAAGAAAGAAGAGCAAGCATCCATCCAATAATTTATTTAAGTGATTTTTCTTTGTAGAGGACAAATGTGCTAGATGCGATGTCCATGCGCATTGTGAAAATGGAAGGTGCGTTTGTGATGGTGGTTTCTATGGTGGGGGGTCCCGAGGGGATTGCTTTCGGATTGGAGGTGAGTTAATGGTGCGTTTTTACATGACATCACGTCCGCCGTATTGTTGCCCCAAAACAATAAAGGTTAATACTCATCTTCATACCCCAAAATGACGTTGACACATTATGATTCTTACGCAAAGTACTAATTCTCTACAAAGGAAGGAACCGCATTGAATATCAATACTGACTGGGGTTAAGCACTGACTCAAAAAACGGTTAGCTTCTTTTAAGGGTTCAGGTTGTTGCTATACACTTCCTAACCAAACCAATTCTTCCCAGCAAATCCTTGGTAATCCAGTGGTTTGGATGGTGGACTGCAGATCTCGGATCGAATCCTGCTCGTGCCATCCTGGACTTTTTTCCCCTAAACTACTGAAGAGACTTAGACTTTCATGAACATTTTATCAAGCAGAAATTTCAAGAGACAGAAATGTCATGCAGGAAAAGGAAAATATCTTGTAAGAGCCACTGAGAGGTAAATGTCGGTTTGGAGTATGGAGATGAGTGCTAACCAACAAAAAAAAGGCGGCAATGTCCTCTGGGATTTGAACTCTTTTCTTACGTAAACGATTTCTTTTGATGCAACAAATTTGCATAGCTACTGGTCACGTGACTGAACTGAAAGCGCTGTATACATGCATGGAATACTTTTTTTTCGAATATTGTTTACATAAATTGCTTGTTTTCACGGCGGCCGTGTTGGAGGTCAAGAACAAAAGCATTTCTCTCCTCTGGTAACTAAACTCTATTTTCACGTAAATCAGTCTTGGAGAAAAAATTATATTGTTTTGACCCCCAACGTGGCCTCCTTGTGACGTGGTTGCAAACCAAGAATATCAATAAATTTGAAATGACAGACCTGTCCGAATTGAAGACAAAAAAGAAAGAAAGATAACAACCTTTTGGATAAATTAAAACGCACAGTGTACCAAATAAACCTGCCCACATTTCGACTTTTTAAACCTCGAAACGAGACCAAACGAGCTTTTAGACAGTCTAAATAGCCAGGTGTTTGGTGGCAAACCGTTTCAAACAATTCCAAAATATAGTAATACCAAATTAAACCTTTCTTTCTTTCTTTCAGCGTCTAATCCAAGGTTCTGTGTCCCCAATCCTTGCCAACACGGTGGATCATGCTTTGAAGAGCCTAACAGTCATCGATGTCTCTGTACTTCCGGTTATCAAGGCGGAAATTGCGAACTTTCTATTGGTAATTAGCACTTTAATAACTGAATACAGTCAACTCCGTTTATGGCGGACACTATGGAGACCTCGAGTTAGTGTCCTCATTAGCGAGAGTCCGGGATAGCGGGAGTTTATTTCAGTCAAACGTCTGGAATTAATTTTTGCCAGAGATTTAGGTGCTGTCCGTTATATAGGGGTGTCAACAAGGCGCGAGTTGACTGTAAGACGGACTTCTTTGGGACCGACACTATGTGTCCTCTTTTGGGAGATATCCGTCTTATTGAGAGTCAGCTATAAGGAGTAAAGAAAGGTAGAGCCCATTTCGATATGTCCGTTTTAAGTGTCTGTTAAAAGAGAGTTGATTTCAGTGTAAAGGCTTGCGTGTACATGCTGCCAGATGCTCTTCGATGCATGAATGCTGGTATCTCTTGATAATACCCCACTCCAGCAATTACGGGTATCAGGGGAATGGTTTCAAGCTTTTGACACAACGATTTCTGGGATAGTTTGGAGGTGCAAGCGATGGTATTCAAGGCAACCACTAACCAGCCATATGGAACGCTTGTCCACCCTACCGATCCCAAAAACCTTTGCGCCGAAAGCTTGTACCCTTTCTCCTTTCATTTTCTTGAGTGGAAAAACAAAAGAAAAAGAAACAGGTCACAATTTGAAAAGAGCATTCAAGAGATTACTCAGCTCTTAATCTAAACCTTTTCTGTCTTATCTTTTTATGCTTTTTTTAAGGCGCTGCCCCTCCTGTTACGAGAACACCGGACCCGTGTACTGGAGAGCCTTGTTTGAATGACGGGATCTGTGTTCCAAAAGGAACGAAATTTCGCTGTCTTTGCTCAGCTAGATTTCAAGGACCGACATGTGAACAACGAGGTGAATGTATGCTAAGTCTCTCATAAATAGAAAATGCACTTCTCCAGCGGAATCTACTCGTGTCCAATGGAGCACCTACACGTGATAGAGGACTTCCGGTTTTCCAGTGGAACGCTGGAGGATACGACTAGAGTCTAGTTGACAGTATTGCACAACCCTCCCTGTGTGCACGAGAGTATTGCTTGTAATGTATCAAGCTATTTTAGCTCATTTCTTAGTCTGCCCATCATTTCAGCAAGACGTAAATCAGATAAAGTTTTCTCAGTACGGTACTCTTTTATTAACGAATAGAGCAGTAGTAATTTTCAATGTAACAAAGGTATTTTGTAATCGGTGCGAAAACCTTTTTGTTTTTGCAGCAAGGTCCTATTGCCATCCTAGCCCCTGTCTGCACGGTGGATCTTGTGTTGATATAAAAGATGGGTACACTTGTAAGTGCCCAGGCTCCTACAGAGGAACTAATTGTGAAGGTATAACTGTCAATTCTCTACAACCACTAAGAGAGAATAGGGAGTTTTAGCAACGACGACGACTACGAGAACGTCAAAACAGCAATAGGTTTATTAAGCAAAACAACAAGTTTGCACGTGTATCATGCTTTTTGTACTTTTCTTTGCCGTTACTGCACGACTGCGACGTGAAAGTGCCTAATTTCACGTTTTTATGGAGGACGTAAACAAGCGTCGACGAAATTTCTTTCTCTTTCTAAACTTGAGTGCGGTCCCCAAGAAATCAACTCCCGGGAAATTTGCCTACGTTAGACATTTTCAGCGAATTGGAATAAACGCGACAAAGTTTGAAAAAAACGCCCATTCATTTTAAAAATTACGTTTTCTCTCCCGTCTTCGTCGTCGATGCTAAAACTCCCTAATAATGGGATAGAGAGGGGACCTTAGGGTGTTGACTGGGACGTGAATTTCACTAAAGTTATTTATAGAGGTTGTAATTGAACGGAGGTGTAATTCCTGAGACGTCCGCAATCTTTAAAAAAACTTCATAAGGTCAACTCACGACTGGCTCAAAGCAAACAATGCAGAATACACTGTATTGTTATTGTTAAATTCTCTCTTGACAACACTGAATACATGTTTGCGGACCTATCCGGAAACCAACTTCCCATTAATTTCAAGCGTTTAATTGGTCTAAAAATAAATTTGGTGAAATTCACATATCCCCAGTGATCTATCTAGGGTATCCGAGGGGTAGAGGCTTCCCCCACAAAAAATGCCCAGCTTCCCCCAAAAATTATTGTTATCATTACAGTATATAAGTAACTATATCGGAAAAAATCATCCACACGCGACGAGGTCAATGCACACACTGTAAAATTTCTCAAAACTGTGTCTTAAAATGCACCAGATTTCATCTCAGCGCATATCCTTTTCAAAAAATTTCCGGGGACCTCCCTAGGAAGCTCCTGGCCTTCGGCCACTCGGGGCTTCTCCCCAAAACGATAAATCCAAGGGCGTTTCCATCCCAGTTCCATTGTTCTCTATGCGAAAACTAAGTGCTATACACTCCTTAAAAGAGCGGCTTCCTCGCTGCAACGGTAGACAAGTTATTGAAGAACACGCGTGTAGCCCCTTCACTGTAATTGAAACTACAAACATTAACGATGATATATATATATATATATCTTTTTTTCAGTGGATGATTGTGATCAGTGCGATATTAATGCCATTTGCGTGGACGGAGCATGCAGATGTAGAATTGGGTATAAAGGCGATGGGTTCGAGTGTACAAAGGGTACGTAAACATGTATGTCAGCCAAATACTTTAACGCTACTTTTACTTTTGTCATAACGTTAGAAAAGTTTTAAATCCGTTCATTGCAGCTAGCCATTCACGTGGCACAAAGCCGCCATGCTTGAGAGCAAAAGTCGTAAAGGAAGTTACCATTTACAATTATGTATCAGTATGTCTTTTGTTTGTCTTGTCCCAGTTCGACTTTTTGCTCTCCAGCATGGCTTTTTTGTACTACGTGAATGGCTAGCTACGGAGGGCCTATAATTGCATGGAATCCCCAACAGAACTTCGTATCAAAACCAAGTTTGGAAAGGGTACGAATATAAAAATACCAAAAAAACTTGGGTACGTTTCTGGGAAACTGCCAACCTACCCCTCCCCTAAGCCAATATTTAACACTTACTTCTCACTTAGGGCAAAATGTTGGCTTAGGGGAGGGGTAGGTGGGCAGTTTCCCAGAAACGTATAATGATCCAAAAACTTTCATAGTCACTGTAGGGGAGGAAGGGGGGGGGGGGTACTCCCTTTACGGGGAGGCTTCACCCGAGAGGGGTACCTTTTCCAGGCTTCAGGTATATGAAAGGGTAGGGATTTCACCTGTTAAAGTATATGAACGGTTAGCGAAAACTGTCATTTCGGTCTGTAAAAAGGCCCAAGAGGGCTAATAGATGCATATATGCGGGCTGTGAAAGAGTCGAGGAGACGTTCTGGTTTTGTGGTTTATTCGTGTTTGATAGACAGTGCATTTACAGCAGTTGAGAGGGATACAAGCAAAGTTCTAAGCTTTGGTATGTGAAAGGGGTACCATTTGTCAATAGAAGGTATAGGAAAGGGGTTGTACCTGGGGGGCGGAGCCTACCCGTATACAACTTCCTTGAGTACCCCTCCCCCTCCCCGGGAACCAGCAAAGTAGCTGAGAGTGAATATTTTCCGTTCCACAGTCGAGTGTGACGTTGGTAAAAGATAAATTTTGTATTTATTTTGCATACGTTTTTAATTTATTTTACAGTTAAAAAGTGTGGCCACTGCAGTCCTAATGCAACATGTGTCAGGGATGAATGTGTCTGCAAACCGGGATTTATTGGAAATGGGAAACACTGTCAAGGTAATTTATAAGGTCATTACAAAAAAGTATGATGAAAATAGAGCGATGAAATGAAATTCGCGAAAAAACAGAAAAAACGTACAAACGAACGGAATTAGAGCGATTTGATTGGTTTATCCAAACGCGCGTGGCTTTTGGTTGGTTAAGCGAACGCTCGGGTTAAAAAACTTCATGCTCGAGAACTTTCTAGAAATTACTCGATACTTCGCTTTGACGTCATACTGCAACACAATTGGCCAATCGAACAATGCATTCTCCTTATTAGGGTTTTCTTTGGCGGGAAAACGAAGAGTCCATGTTTTGATTTTTTCATCGATTGGCTGATAAAACAAATAACGAACACTAATTTTACCGAAACCATTTTTGAAGGTCATACGAAAATCGCTGTAGAGGTACAGTGAAATCCAGGTTTTTCGAACCAGCTTGATAAAAGCAAATTCGAATTATCAGGCGGTTTGAAAAATCGGGGGTAAAATTACAGTGTTTGACTGGTAAAGGGAGGTTAGGTTTGGTTCGAATTATTGGGAATTTCGAAAAACTGAGGGTTCGAGAAATTGGGATTCACTATAGTATAATGAAAAAGAAGAAAGTTATTCCATGTTGTAGTTCTCAGTGAGCGCTGTTTTCGTTCCTTGATATTAAAAATAATTGTTCTAGAGCTAAAAACCTTTAGGTTGAAAAGGACCGTATAAATCACCCCCTTTTATAACGAGTCTTCATCGCCAATAACATTGCGGCTTAACTGACAGACCACTGATAATATCGCGACTTAATTGACCAATCAGGTCAATAACCAGAGTCAAATACCATCAAGTGACGAGATACGAGTCACTTTGACTCTGAAGATGACTACCACACAGGTTGTCGAAACGTCAGTCACTGTCAACAACAACAGTCCTATTCAGGACTACGTTCACCCTGTCGATCATGCACAACCTACTTATGAAATTGGGATCATTACACGTTTCTGGGAAAGTTCTCACCTACCCCTCCCCTAAGCCAACATTTTGCCCTAAGTGAGAAGTAAGTGTTAATGTTGATTTAGGTGGTAATATTTAGAATATTGTTTTCTATAGAGGATGACTGCAAAGGCTGTCCACCCCATTCACATTGCCTCAGGGGAATTTGCATTTGTGTACCAGGTTACTACTTTGATGGTCATCATTGTGTTGGTAAGTACGTGATACAAGTCTTTGTTACCACAATGGAGAGATTTAGATTCTGAGACGAGGACGACTACGAGTACGAGATTTTCTCAATACTGAGTATTGCTCACGCGTGAACCAGCGTCAATTTGGCGGGAAAAACATCACGAAGTGATAGCCATCGTCATTCTGCTACGAGTTTTAGCGAGAATGTCGTAGTGGCGGGAACAAGTTACAAAAGTAAGAAGTTTTATCATTTTGCTATCGGGAGAGGGCTTCACCTCCTTGAGTATAAATAACCGTACTAACTTTTTTGGTGAAAAAAGTAAAATAAAGCTTTCCCGGGTGTCTTTTTTTTTTGACAAGACGCGGAAAAACTTTAAGTTAAATCTCGTACTTGTACTCGTTCCCGTCCTCAAATCTAAAGCTCTATATTTATTTCTTCAAAAAATTAGCTTAATAGAAAGCTATTCATTGGTAAATAAATATAAGATCGCCAGAAAGGACTGAAATACCATCTCTTGACGAATCAACCGTGATTTACTGGTGCTTGCTTATTACTGATTTAAACTGAGTTCCTGCTGCCATTTACTAGAACATGGCATTGTTCACCTAGAAAGCTCTTGTTACTTTGAACACCGCACACACGTAAACTATACCTCTTCATGGCCTAAACAGTGTACATAAGGAATGAATGGAATTAATAGGGAGTTTTTGCACTCTTGGGCCGTCATTTTGAACAACTTTTCTAGCAGATCGTCTCTATCAGGTAAAACCACTTTGCAATACAAATACGAAGGCGTAAAAAAAGGGAAAAATTGACACTTCCGGTTGACGTTCATCGGTCAAAAACGTGGCTGCTTAAAGTCCACTTCCGGTTGACGTGCGTTGCTGCTTAAACTCCCTAACAGCTAATTGAGACTGCATTTTCTCAATGCTAAAACGTGTTGTTTACCCAATCTTAGAGGATTCGTTTTTGTTTCGTACACTTTAACAACCCTTCTTGTACAAATTTGCTATTCTTGCTTATCTCACCTGGACGCTGCTTGCTTATGCTATTTCGAAAACAATTCTAGTTAAGCAATTGGTCATGCTCGCTAGTGTAGTTTACAACTGCTCCGTGGAGCGTTTCTACTCACTTAGCCAAAATATATGCAAATTCACTGGAAAAAAGAAAGTGTTTACATGAGAAAAGACTTTACTTGAGAAAACATTTTCTTGGTACACTTAGGGTTCGCACAGAGTCTTGAATTCTTGAAAAAGTCTTGATATTTGCCCCAAAATTTTCCAGACCTGGAAAAAGTCTGGAAAACAGAGATTAAGTCTTGAAGAAATTGTAAAAAGAGTCTTTTTGAAAGTTACAATAAGTGCTTTACGAGTGAAATTTTTTTCGTGCTGGTCAAATCTTATTCAATCTCGCTTGTACGTTTGCAGTGCATCATGGAAAAAGCTTTGTTCCTTCATTTTTTTAAAGGTCTCTATTGATCACTCATTTCATAACCTTGAAATTGATGTTTTGGAAAAAGTCTTGAATTTTGGATCCAAAAATCTTTACGAGCCCTGTACACTAACATGGCCACCTTTTCGTTGGTTGGAACACCAATATGGCTGCCGTGACTTCATGTAAAAACGCCATGTTATTGGCTATATCGATATCATGTTTAACACTCGACCGTTCTCTCTGAAGTAAGGCTACGTTACAACGGCACCCGACGAAATTTTAGACCGGTTGAAATTTTGTGCGTTCATGATCAGTTGCTCCGTAAACGCGAAGCCACCTTAACCGTACGAAAATTTAGACGCTTGGCAGTTCAAATGTCCGCGTGAACAAAGCGAAAATATTGAAGGGTCCCCTGTGAACGAAGTGTTCGGTCAAATTTTTCAGCCGGTCGAAAATTCGTCCTGTGCAGTGTGAACGTAGCTTAAGTTTAACCCTTTAAGCTCCAATATCCAAATACAAATTCTCCAGACTGATCTTCATACATTTCCGCAATGAATAGGTTAAGAGAATTTGTATGTATATCAAAGCTTTTCCAATAACTGATGGGAAAAGGTGATCCTTTTATTAACTCTCACAACATTTTCCTTTGATTATGTATTGATTTTTTGGGGAGAAAATTGACTTTGGTCACCCTTGGGACTTAAAGGCTTAAAACGTTGAAATTCCTTTTGCAGCAGGAGCAGTGCATGCACCTTAGATGGTTGATCACGTGACTGGACTTCTGACGTTTTGATATTCTTCCTGTTTCCCAAAGCCGCTGTGCACAAACCGTCACTGACTCCAAGCTGCCCTACTGAGTGTACCAAAGTAACCACTTGTCCTTTAACTTGCCCGGATCACTGCTGTGAAAGGCCTGAGTCCCATGCGGCAGTTGGTTGCCCAAGTCATTGTAGCTTTAGTTGTGGAACTGCGTGCCCAGATCATTGCTGCAATCCTCCAACTGTGTCAACTCTGCCGATATGTCCTTCTGAATGCCACACAAGCTGTCATGAACTATGCCCTATGCACTGCTGTAAAGTTTCTTCATTTTCCGTATCTCTTTGTCCAAGCCATTGCAAGACTACGTGTGATCCTCTATGTCCCAGTCACTGCTGTTCACAACAGCTAACTCCAGCCGCTGCCCCGGTACAACCGACGTGCAACCCAGTCTGTCAGACACATTGCCTTCCTGAGTGCCCGAGAGCTTGTTGCAAATTCAAGTTTGTTCTGCCCTCGACCTGTCCGAATCATTGCCAGGAAATATGCGACTCGTCTTGTCCCGCACACTGTTGTGTATCTCAACACGTTTCCTCCATGGAACAGGCACCATCAATACAAGAATTGCAACCGACGTGCAATCCAGTTTGTCAGTCACATTGTCTCCCTACGTGCCCCAAATTTTGCTGCAAATTCAAATTTGTTCTGCCCTCAACCTGTCCAGATCATTGCCAGGAAATATGCCAATCGTCTTGTCCTCCACACTGCTGTGCGTCTCAGCACGTTTCTGCTATCGAACAGTCGCAATCAATACAAGAATCGTGTCCAACTTTTTGTAGTTCCAACTGCCTACCATCGTGCCCATCTTTTTGTTGTAAGGTGTCTCCGCCGATGCCAAGCTCATGTCCAAGCAGTTGCTCTGTCAGCTGCCTTCCACCATGCCAACAACATTGTTGTCAAGAGCGCTATCCTCCTAATTTTTCGACGCAGTCATCTCCTATCTGTCCATCGCAATGTGCAATTCGCTGTGACAACATGTGCCCGGCGCATTGTTGTCCTGTCTCATCCGAACAATCGTCATTTTTAACAAAATCAACGCCAGTAGGAAATGTTCAGCCAAACGTTTCGCCGCCGCAAAGCTATGCAACACCTACACTATGTCCCAGTTCTTGCTCGTCGTACTGTTCACACAGTTGTCCCCAGTATTGTTGCATGGGGAGAGAAATATCTCCATACCTATTCAAAACCCCGGAACAAACAGTATCACCGGTTGGAAGGTCTCTAGCGGTTCTAGAGGCCGATTATAAGTCGAAAGTTGTACATCGTCTTTCAGAGTTACTATCAAGTCCTCTGAAGCTATGCAAGCCTTCGTGCTTTTCAAACTGTTCTGTTACCTGCCCTAAAATATGCTGTGATGTTGCGAGAAAAAAGAAAATGTTTGTATATAAGCGCAAGAAAAAAGCACAAATAACCAAACCGCGGAATAAAACGAAAACGACGGAAACACACCGGTAAAGATCTTCAACGAAGGGCCACATAATTAACTTAAACAGTTGCTCAAGAAAGGAATGTGTATTTAAAAGATTTTGGTTCATTTTACCTGTACTCTGTCGAATCGACGGAAAAAAAACACCGGAAAAGATCTTCAACGAAGGGCTATTCAAAAGAACTTAAACAGCTGCTACATAAAAGAATGTGTAACTAAAAGTTTATGGTACATTTTACCTGTACTGTTTTTCGCATAGAACAATGTCCACTATTTTCTCACTTATGTAACTTTTTTTGTTTTCTTTTTCCATGGAAAAGGAACTACAAACACATGTAAATGCAACGGTGAACCTCTTTTCAGCATTTGCAGGCAAAATTATCGTAGAAAACAAAACGTAAGTTTGTCTTTTGCAACAAGTGCGTTCTATTATGTTATTCTTTTCGAAACTCCTCAAGCCAGACTCGATTTTTATACACAAAAAAAAACGTGTTTTCTCTATCAAAAATAGTTAAAACTGGAATTAATTGATTTTCCTTCCCTTCTTTACTATGGATATGTACTGAAAATAAATTAATAATGGATTGTTTCCCCGCCTTATTATGCTGTTGAACAATAGCATCGTTCACCAAGCTAAGGGCATACCGTAAAATTAAGGGCAGCTAAGGGCATTTCTCAAATTTCCCAAAATGTCATTTGGCACCAAAAAAGCTCTTTGCTTGCAACCTTAACGTGTCTAGGTCGTCCTTCACCAAAAGGCGGGAAGGGTTATTCGCCATTGGCACGTCTCCCATAATACACCTTGTTCCCCTCTCCCCTTAAAAAAGATGGACTATACGTTCAAGGAGTATGGGAGATGCGCAAATAGCGAATGGGCGTCATATATGACGTCACCCAAGATTGCTATCATCAAGGCAAGATGACCACTCCTTTAATAGGCCATTTCCGCGTTGCCCCGTGCCTCTGTTTCAAAGCTAGACTAAGTGCAAAGCTATTGATATGACAATGAATTGTTATTGTCATGCATTTCCATATCATGACGTCGTTTGTAAGTGAGAGTTTATGTAACAAAGATGTGGATTACTGCATTCTCGCACTTTTTTAGAATTAAAAATGTGAAAAGCCAGGAACCATTTTTTGCCTCAAACTAACTTCACCTCCCCTTATTCGTTAGAGAGTGCGAAAGATAACAATAGGTTTTGGGGGGGCCTTCTAGCTCCGGTGTTTAACAAAGTGCTAAACACGATACTCATTTAAACTCATATTATTAATTTTACATTCTGTATTACAATTTACCCTCACCGAATGAGTACCCATGACCATTTTTTTAGAATTCAATTCATGCGAAGACTTATGTCAGCTTTTCAGAAAGATACCAAACACACTACTACATGCGTTAGAGCACGTAACTGTACATCACGCTAATTGCGTGATATAGTCAACCGTACTTAGCATTTGAAAACCGCTTGCTACTGGAACAAAACTACCCACTCTCTAATCAAGCCTCCTTATTCGTTAATTTGCAACGGCGATGGAAAATACTAAGAAAAGAACCCTGACATTGTTGTCTTCTTTCCAAATTGTGATATCCGTCATGTTCAGTTTTTCATTCTGGGATTGGTGGACGGACTTGAAATCCGCTTTGTAAATGTTAGCCTCGTATTTTCGCCATGTTGGATTGTTCCTCTGGTAAGTGAATTTTGTCTGTTTTCTAATTTGTCAGGTACTTAAATCTTTTTAAGATTATATTTTGTCGTGGATAAAGATATTATCGCTCCTATGATGATGCAAGTTATGAGAAAACCTTCTGAACTCGTCGCTGTGGGATATTAACCGACTTTAGTGTGTGTATTGATTAGCTTATATTAGGAAGTCCGTGTTTTTCTTGATCTGCTGAAACGAGAGAAATTTGCGAAAACTAGTTCTTACTTTCACCGTTCAAAATGTGGCACTAATATGCTGTAAAATATCTAATCTTTTAAGTGCACCCTTAAAGGTCTAAGTTTCTAACTGCCAATGCTCTCGATGGATCCTAATATCTGTTTTTTGCATTAGGAAATCGTATTAAGCTTCAGCGATTAATAATTATATTCAGTCATTTCTACATCATCATCATCATCATCATCATCATCATCATCATCATCATCATCATCATTATCAATATCATTATCATTCCCCTCAGCCAAGTAAAATAATCACTCATAAGCGGACATCTCGAGGCCGCTTTCGAGAATGGTTCTCATTAATGGCCAATATAGATGTAAGGGTGAAATGGCCGGTTACAAGAGCTTGCTTAAATACAAATAAACGTTGGAAATGAAAAAAAACAATAGAAAGAAAACTGTTTTTTAGTGTTTGCCTACAATGTAATTGTTGTTCTGACAATGTTGTAATTCAGTTACAAGCATAAATTTCAAGTCTTTTAGTGGGCGGACATGTTTGTGAAAAAAAAAAAGAAAGAAAGAAAATACTGAAAATGATACAAATTCATGGTGAAGAACAGTGATATCAAGTTGACGCATTAAGATACAAGATTCAGAGGCGAATGCGTGACGGCGGAAGTCGGAAGCTAAGGTGGAAGTTGGAAATGGGAAGTCGGAACTCTGAAGACCCTCTTGCGCTTTGAATGAGATTTCATTTCAGGTTTCTACTTAGAAGATCTTAAATACAAAGCTAAAATCTAACACGTAAACCCTGAAAGTGACCGCGGCCGCCATTAACGGGTAAGTTAATTATAATTCTTACTGTGGGAGTTTTTTTCCTTAGGGAGGGGGGCGTTGGGATTTTCGGTTTCTCGGTTTTGGCCATTTTCTAGGTCGGTTTTTCGGTTTTTGCAATGAAAAACGTCGGTTTTTTCGGTTCTTTTGTCCGTTGTGGTTTCCGGTTTTTCCCTTTTTTAGCATCTGGTTTTCGGTTTTTTGGCAAAAACAACGCGGCTGTGGGAGTTTTTTTCCTTAGGTTGTTTAAAGGGGTTATGGCACTAGGATATTGCTGTTTTGCATCAATTATGTGTTGAATTCATTACTTAGTGCATTTAGCCATACACAAAATTCTCTTCAAAGGTTCGTGTTAGGAAAAAGATATCAAAAATCGCTGACCATAACACGTTTTTTGGTTGAGTTTCAGCAAGTAAAAACGAACTCAACTATTACCAGTTTTAATCCACGATAGACGACAGTAAACAGTTTAAATCAGCCTAATTATAGTCTTAAATAACAAAACTGGTCCATTATTGTCAGAATTCAATTGATGCAAAGACAGTTTAAGAGGCTGTCCGCGTAAGAACCGATAAGGCAAATTTCGGTCTATCACAGATTGCCCTGGTTTTCCCAGTGGAAGATAACTATCCTATCCCATGAAGAAATATCACATTTATTTGGACCAACTCAATTTTTTCTCTATATTACAAGAAGATTTTCTCGGTCACCTAAAACTGGCCAGTTTGCCTTCGGAATTGGTGCGACTTTTTGTGAAACTTTAGGGTTCTGTCAAACCTACCTTACAAAGCCGAATAAGCTGATTATTTTACACACAAAAGTTTTAACTCTGGTTAATAGTTTCAAGGTTTAATGGTTGCATTCTGTGAAAAGTTGGCTGAGATATAATTTTTTTAAAATGATCTTTAATTTGCTCAGAAGGAAAAGTAATTTGCATAACTAGAGTTGAACGGTAATTTCGCAAAAGTGGCACCTGACCCAGACTCAAGTCTATGATAAAACAGAAGTACTAAGACCAGTCTACTTCTTAATGTAATAAAATTTGTGGGCACTCTTCTTTGCGTGCTGTACAAAGTTCCGTTAATGTTCCAAAATTCGCCATTTTGACAGAAAAGCTAGAATTGTAACGGTCTGCATCTGGTCGACTAATTTCCACAGCTTTAACGTTTCTAGTTATCACTAACTGTCATTAGACCCTTTAAATGTTGGACTTTCGAAAACATGTGGAGAAAACTTAGTAATCGTTTTTTCTTGGGTTTTTTTCTTGTCGACGATGAACGTGACTTCACTTTCCGTATGCAAATTAGCCTTAGATGCGTCGTTTCAACAACTTGACATGAAACATAATCCTTACATTTCACATTTCTAAGGGGAAAAATAACTCTCCTTTCCATAGAAACACACGAACCATCACTTAGAATCCCCTTAAGGTCTGTTTTTTTTTTTTTTTTAACGAGGAAGAAGCAGCTGAATAATATATCATGATCGATACATGTTTGCGTGGCTTAAAATAATCCAATTACTGTGGCCTGTCACGCATTCTAGTATAGTTTCATAGTTTCTTTTTTCAGTGAATATACGCAAAAGCAGGAGCTCCTGGCAAAAGGGATTATCTCAGTTTTTAGTGTTTGTTGGGGTATAACATCCGTATTCCCAAGATGATCTTGTTTTGGTTTCAATCTAATTGAATTATAATGCAACAGGTGCCAGTTTCAAATATAATTATGTCAATCAAATCGCCGAAGAGATCAATTGTGAAAAATGGCTTATTCGTCTATTTCGCATGATCAAGCTGTTCTTTCCGTGTGGTCCCATTAGGGGTGTGGAGGGAAATGTGTTGGTCGCAGAGTGCATAAATGATATTACGTCTCACTTAGCCAGCTGTCACTTGTCTAAGTGTAGCAAAGTCAAAGACTGAATGAATTCATTTTAGCGAGAGTAGAGGTTTGGTAGGTATTCGGAACTGAAATTGTACAGACCCCCCCCCCCCCCCCCCGTCAGGAAAAATCGGAGAAGGGGCCCCTTCTCCGAAGGGGTGGGGGGCGCTGTGTACACAGGCTAACACTAAAATGACAATCTGCCCAAGGCACAGACACCTACTTGGCAGGTTTTTTGCGAGCGCCAAGGTCTTGTTAGGCTCAATTGTAGGCCGCTGTGCTGGAAAATGAGCCCGCAAGGGACCTGGAGACGGCGGAAATCGAGCCTAAGGTCTTGTCAATACCCCGGTCACACTCTGGATCATACTGGCGAAAAAAACTACTGTGGAAATAATAACTACTGAGCGAAATAATTCAAAGTTTTGCTGCATCATGTAAGTATCATTCTTTTTTCTTCTTCATGCAAAAAATTTCCAAACGTACAGAGATATTCTGATTTCTCTATTTAACATTTTATCTTGCGATGTTTTCTGATGTTCGTTTCCAGTTTATTTGAGCTTGCAAAGATAGTTTATTTATTTCTGTTTTTTGACAGCCGTGTATCTTGCCCTAATCAATTCTTACCTTAAAAATACTCTACATAAAGGTTAATCCGTGTGTTGTAAAAGATAGTTTTCTGGTGATTGTTTGAAGAGCATTATAAATGGGAAAAAAAGAAAGAACTTTCTACTCGGAGTCAGGGTTCAACCTCATCCTCAGGGCTTTCCCGCCCCTGCCATTTTCTAAGAGGAATGTCCTGGGGACGTGTATAAAAAGTATTTCATTCTTGCAATAAAATTTTTTTTGAACTGAAGGCCATCCCAATTTAATGCTTCGTTTCCCATCGCCCGACCGACCCATTTGTTTGGAAAAACGAAAAAAAAAAAAAAATTCCAGAATCACTTGTAAAGAAGCAAGTACTTTAAAGTACGAGCGCACGATCTTGTCTTATTAACACCCATTATCTGAAATTATCATCGATACTTCTTTTTTGTAGCCTTTTGAGACATTTGGTAGTCCTGTTAATATACATCTTTTACGATCTGATTTTATCTTGCAGACTAAACGTGAGATTTAATATGCAATCATGTGTTGATTCTTTTTTTTTGTTTGTTTTTGTTTGTTTTTGCTTTTTGTTTTTTTTTTTGCCCGACCGACCGACCGACCCACCTTCACGAGAAGGAGGGCGATGGGAAACGAAACATTTTATTGGGATGGCCTAATAAACAGTGTTTAAAACATGTCTCTGGTTTTGTAACAGTTAGTGAGACTTAAAAGTAACAGAATGTTCAGTTCAACTTTATATAGCCGATTTGCTCCTCCTGTCGCAAGAAACGTGAAAAAACTTGACGCCAAAGGGTCGAGAAGAGTACGATTGAGCAGTCAGCAACCATGTCCACACCTTTGCCGGAGAGGTTTATTGGACAAGATTTTTCTGTTTTTCTTGTTTTGATAACGTTTTTGTTAAGTCTTCAAAAATGCCTCCAGATTGCTGGTTTTTTTTTTTGTATTTATACCCTCTTGAACAATGTGCTCCATCAAAGTGCTCCTCCCATCTCTCCATTTTTAACCTACTTTACCATCCACCCTCTCTCCCCCCGGTTCCACCTGTACTTTTACAAGCATTTATACTTAAAGGGGTGAAATTTCTCCTGTGTATATTAATTTCTGAAAAATTGCGTCCTTCTACTTTTTCCTTAAATTCTTAAACTTTGTTCCTTTTCCTTTAAGAACCGCCAAAGATGCTGCTAAGGCTGCAATAAGCGCACTCTCCCTTTCATATACTTCATCTATTGAAATGTCTACCCTTTCATATACCTGAAGCCTGAAAAAGATACCCGTTTCGGGCGGAGCCTCCCCGTATAGGCCATCATAGGGAGTTCCCCCCACCACCGTTCCAATTCCGTGCTCACCTATTGCCAGCCCATGTTGGACTCTAGGCCCGTTTGTGTCAACACCTAAACATAGATTTAAGTGTAATTACAGGCAATGGACGGAATAACCAATGTAATGAACTTGAATATAAATTGAACTTGACCATAGAGATCTGCTGCAAGAAGACAAGGTGTTCGAAAGGCAAAATTCTGTTGCAGGAATCGCTGAAGAGTAATTGAGATAACAACACCCTCAATCAGAAGTTTTCAACCTTATGTGTATGTCAAAGGAAGATCAATCTAGTCAGTTCAACGTGGTAGATGGATTTGTTTTCTTTAGACTCAGTTATTTTTATTATAGTGATTTGCAATCGTTTGCATTTTCATCTTCGAGGTCTATTTTTCGGAGACATATCTCATGACAAGTGCTGAAAATAGCATTTCGGAGCCTCCAAATTTGAAAATTCTTTGGGGGAGGATAACCCCAGACTCACCTACAAGGCTCGTGCCTTCGGCACTCGCGATAATGCCCCCCGTTACAAAAAAACCTAGCACCCAGTAAAGAATCGGAATTAACAGTGATTAAATTGTATGATTATCAATAACTATCACTTCAAAAAAGATATAATAAGATAAAAGAACTGATCGATATACGGTCACTCTGGGGGAATGCGTGACGGGCCACAGTAATTAATTAATTCGCGTAAACATATCTTCTTCTGCTGCTTCTTCCTCGTAAAAGAAACAGACCTAAGGGTATTCTAAGTCATATATCGTTCGTGTTTTTCCATGAAAAGAAGAAATACTTTTCCCTTTAAAATACAAAATACAAGTATCATATTTCCTGTCAATTCGTTGAAACGACGCATCTAAGGCTAATTTGCATACGGAGAATGGAGTCAAGTTCATCGTCGACAAGAAAAAAACCCAAGAAAAAACGATTACTAAGTTTTCTCCACATGTTTTCGAAAGTCCAACATTTAAAGGGTCTAATGACAGTTAGTGATAACTAGAAACGTTAAAGTTGTGGAAATTAGTCGACCAGATGCAGACCGTTACAATTCTAGCTTTTCTGTCAAAATGGCGAATTTTGGAACATTAACGGAACTTTGTACAGCACGCAAAGAAGAGTGCCCACAAATTTTATTACATTAAGAAGTAGACTGGTCTTAGTACTTCTGTTTTATCATAGACTTGAGTCTGGGTCAGGTGCCACTTTTGCGAAATTACCGTTCAACTCTAGTTATGCAAATTACTTTTCCTTCTGAGCAAATTAAAGATCATTTTAAAAAAATTATATCTCAGCCAACTTTTCACAGAATGCAACCATTAAACCTTGAAACTATTAACCAGAGTTAAAACTTTTGTGTGTAAAATAATCAGCTTATTCGGCTTTGTAAGGTAGGTTTGACAGAACCCTAAAGTTTCACAAAAAATCGCACCAATTCCGAAGGCAAACTGGCCAGTTTTAGGTGACCGAGAAAATCTTCTTGTAATATAGAGAAAAAATTGAGTTGGTCCAAATAAATGTGATATTTCTTCATGGGATAGGATAGTTATCTTCCACTGGGAAAACCAGGGCAATCTGTGATAGACCGAAATTTGCCTTATCGGTTCTTACGCGGACAGCCTCTTAACTTTTAAGAAAATAGCGTGACTTGAACAGCTGTAAGATAACATGCCTATGACGTCACCGTATTTTTAATTTATTCTTCAACAGACACTTCCTTGTGCTGCAAGAAAACTACGCTTGAACAAGCTTCGATTCCTCATTTGTTAATTGGCAACTGCAATGGAAAATACTAACAAGAGAACCCTGACATTGTTGTCTTCTTTCCAAATTGCGATATCCGTCTTATTTTTCGTTCTCGGATTGGTGGACACTCTTGAAATCCGCTATATGTATGTAAGCCTCGCGGCTTCGCCATGTTGGATTATTCCTCTGGTAAGTCAGTCCTTCTGATTCCTACCTGTTTCTAAATTTATCAATCACTTAACTCTTTGTAAGATTATATCTCGTCATGGATAAAGGTGTTACTGCTGCAGTGATGGTACAAGTGAAGAGGAAACCTTCTGAACTTTTTGCCTTGGGATCTTCACGCTTATTTTGATCTGTATGTTTATAAGTAATTCATCTGATTCATTAGGAATGGTCGTCTCGCTTTCACATTGATCAGGTCAAACAACAGAAACAAATTTGCGAAAGCTCACAGTTGTTATTCCAATTAGTCAATTATTCAATTACAAAACATTTTGAAAGTACACTTAAAACGTTCTAAGTTTTTGACTGCCAATATCTCGATGGATGCTGTCGACGCCTTCTGTCGATATACTTCCCTGCTTGGCGCAAAGTGTTTTCAGGAAAAGGTAGGCTTGGATAAATTCTTCCGGCAGAATTTCGAGCAGAATAAGCGAATTTTGAGGCGAGCATTCTGCCGGCAGAATAAGGCATTTTCGAGCAGAATTTGAGAAGAATAAGGGAAATCAGCGGCACTAATGATACGAATATCGATCAGTTGAAAGAAAAATTTAAAACAAAATAAAATACACATGGAAAATAATGACAATTTTGCAACACATAATAAATATCTAATTAGGTTTTAGGGGTTAGGTCGAGGCTCCCTTCTATATTTGCGAAAATAAATATGTGCCGAAAATTTTTTCCGATACCGAGCACAATTCGAGCAGAATAAGGGTGTCCGAGCAGAATTTTGAGCAGAGAAAGCGACTTTTACGAGCACTGCTGGCAGGCGGAATAAGCCATTTTAAGAGCAGAATTTATCGAAGCCCTAGCGAAAGTTCGGAAGCTCGTTATGTTGGGGAAAATGCAAAATAAAGCCTTTCCCGTGTCCTTTTTCACAAAATTGTAAACGAACTCGCACCAAATTGGTCTCCCTCGCAGCCGTTTTTTCGGATGTCACGCAACGCTCCACCAAATACGACAAGAAACATCTCACAAGTTTGATCGACGCCGTTATTATTTTGATTATTCCACACAACTTCAGCAATTTCGTTCGTACCTTGCGCTCACATTCCGCAAGTTGGCTTATTTACGTATTTGCAAACTACTTCAATTTTAAGGACGCGAACGGCTCCACACATATAATACTAAAAGCAACCATATTGCCGCAAAGAAACCTCCGGCGCTTTCCATTGAACGAAAATTCTGGTTTTAAATATCGGAAATTCCCCATACCGTATGGAACGGTTGTTTCCGGTTGCACATACCCGACCCAATCCACCGCGCGTTTGGTTATTAGGGAGCTTTAGCAACGAGGACGGCGACGGCAAGGAGGACGTCAAAAAAGCAATAGGTTTATTAAGCAAAACAACAACTTTGTACGTGCATCACGCTTTTTTGTACATTTCTTTACCGTCCTTCCACGACTACGACGTGAAAATGCCTAATTGCAAGTTTTATGGAGGGCGTAAACAAGCGACGACGACTGTCTTTTTCTCTCTCTAACCTTGAGGACGGTCCTCAAGAAATCACCTCCAGGGAAATTCGCCTACACTTGCCATTTTCAGCAAATTGGAATAAACGCGACAAAGATTGAAAAAACGGGAATTCATCTTAAAACTGACGTTTTCGCTGCCGTTGCCGTCGTCGATGCTAAAACTCCCTGTTGTTCTTGTAAGCTGGATACAAAAGAGCGGTACTCGGGACAACAATTTGGTCAAATAGAAAGGGAATTGAGCTTGAAGCTGTTGAAGCCCCTGCTGTCAATAAAAACGCCTCCAGGAAACGAAAACCAAAATTTTTCGGTACAAAAAATTGCGCTGGTAACCGGCGTTTGAAAAACCGCATCTAACCCACGGTTAATTTTTAACCATTGGTTAAGAGTTAACCATGTTTCGAGCAACCGGGGCCTGGTCGTAGTCCTTAAAAAGTCACTTTCTACTGAAAAATTCGGCTACATTTAATAATGTATATTGACAAGTTGAGCGAGGCTAAATAAACGCAATAGACAGGTTGAAATAAGGCAAGTTCATTTTAGTAACGTTTTCACTTACTGTTGTCACTGAGGTAGAAATTCGCTATGGCTCATGCTAAGTCAGTGAGAGTGTTACATAATGAATTTTCTTTAATGATCTTTATATCATCTATAGACATGTCAGTCTAATAGCCCACGTTCGATATGTCAAAATTCTGACATGACTCCAAGGCTTTCTGGTCATATAGGACACTCACGCTGACGACTCCTATTGATATTGATGTGCCAACCAGAAGCGCATTGGTTATTTTAACTTTACCTCTTTTGTTTCACTCGTTACAAATTTAAATAAGCAGTGATGACCCCTGTATTTATCTTTGGTTTGGTCTTCTTGGTGTCTCTTCTAAAAATTACGGGGGCAAATGGAAGTCAAGTTAGAATTTTGATAGACCGACCGTTGGCTACTATACATTTATTTTAATTTTTTTGTTTATTTTTCGCTTATCGGTACATACAGCTGTACATATCCACTTTAGGATGTGTATATGTCGATAGGAGGTATTTTGTTAACAGTGTCCCCAGTTAGCATTTTAGCTGTATAAATCTTTTGATTCTCCAACGAAATACTTGAATACATATAAAAATAATGAATAAGTAAGTATGTATTTCATTCTGTTCTGTGTATTTACTGTTCAGACTCTTGCAAGTGGCATCATGGGACTTGTTTTAAGCCAAAGCCGTAAAAGATCTTCAAATCTGGTAAGATTTTCTCTATAAGCACTCGTAAACGTCTGACAGAGGAAAATAATTTTTTATAACCTAATATTCCCAGAGCGAAGACTTTCCATAAGCAATGACCGCCACACCCACCCCACCCCCCTCTCCCAGGCTTGGCGGGTTGGGAGTACCGTGGGAGCATCAAGACACCCCTCCCATGACTGAGACTGAGCCTACCCCGTCTCCCCTCGACCACCACCACCACCACAAAACAAGGCAACCTAACGGATTACAAGTAAGGTTCCTCCGAACATATTGATCGCTTCGTAGAGGAAGAGCAACATTATCGGAGGAAACTGGAACTTGCGCTGCCTTGAAACTAAATTCAAGTAGCAGATGGTATGAACTTAATTGGAGAGAGCATTTTATCAGGAATACATGGGTACTGTATTCAAGTCCCCCAGAGAAAAACATATATGCAGCATCTCCACCCGGAGTCAGCAATTTCCATGTACTCTTGTCATGGCGTTCTCGCGATGGCCAGTTTATTTTTAGACCGATTTTGGCGCGAATTTAGAATATTTTGCCAAGTCCCACAAACCAGTCAAAACCTACAGAACTGAAGATGGTATTTTGACCTTTTAATGACGTTCAGTTCTCCTTGTTCAGGCCTATATACTTAAAATGCGGAGAACCGCACTTTGTCAATGTAAAAATTAACCGGCCCGTGAAAACGCCTTGACCTACAATAGGTCTAGTATGAGAGTTGCACGCTGCATGTTATGGGCTCCTAGTATGTGCCTATTCAAAAGTGCAACTTCTCCTTCTGATTAACATACCTGAGTCATCTCTTCAGTAGACTTTATAATTTATTGATTTCGATTTCAATTTTTCTTTAGATCCATGCTATTTGGTCGGTTAGCGTGGCATGTATTATCTACGCCGCTATTACAGCGCTCAGGTATCAGTACTGGGGTGTCGAATTGCTGAAGATTCGTACTATTTTCCAGAACACAGACCACCACAGCAACGAAAAATGGTGGTTTGTAGAGAAAAATGTGAAGCCGAAGTACACTAAGCAGGAAAATGAAGCTTTTGCTGTATTTGGCATCATCATTGTGTTGTCTATCATTGAAATTATCCTGGCTGCAGCTTTGGCAAAAGTCAGCGATTCAAGCCACAATTGCAAAAGGGTTCAACAGCCCACCATCCCAATGTACGCTTTGTATTATCAGGTAGGGCAAAAATGGCATTGTGAAGTGTAATCATACTACAAAACACACGTCCGATTTTTTTTACGTCATAAAGGAGGGGAGAGAGGCATAGACATTGCAGTCGTTTAAATCTTCGTAAAATTTCGTCTGAGCAGTGGGTCAATTCAATATGCCCACTGACAGTGGCCACAATTACATTAGCCCGGCAGTGGCAAGTTGGAAGAATTTCGATCTGGCCTGTATCTGACAAAATATTGGAAGAAAATATAAACTTATAGCTGTACAGTCAGCCTTGCTTTTTTCACTGTTTGCTCACAAAAACATTTTGCTGAATTCATCCATTAGGATCTGGCATCTTTGTTTTGTACTTTCGCATTTGGTATTTATTTGCAATATATTTTTTAACTGCATACTACTTTTACTATATGCTTTGCAACGGCCTTTATTTACTAATGTACAGTTTTAAATCATTAAAATCGCGCAACGAATATGCAAACAGACTGAAGAAGAATTGAAATCGCGAAGTAACTTTCGTCGTTTCTTTTCCTTTAACAGCCAGTTGGCCAAGTCAGTGGGCTCCCGGGACAAACCAGTGCGGACATTGAGTCACGCGTACGCCTAATTCCTGCCCAGGACATACAACCTCCTTATCATCAAATGTCTCCTCATTAGAAGTAAAAGACGTCTTTTTTTTTCTTTCTTTTTTTGCGGAGATACTATTCTCTACTGAAAGGCTTTGCTGCTGCCATAGCCAAATCAAGTTCACCGTTAACGTTGATCTAGCTATAGTGTGAGCTGTACCGGTATGATTGTATTTACCTCTCGTCGATTGGTAATGTAGATACGGATTACTTTGTGTTTTACTTATCTTGATTACAATCTTGGCCCCAGTTGTCCAAAAGTTGGATAGCTTTATCCAACGGATAAGTGTTAGCTAGGGAAACCAATTGCGCTATCCAGTTGATAGTGATTTATCCGGTGGATAGCGTTATCCACCTGTTGAACAACTGGGACCTGGACGAAACGTCCTTGGGACAGTGACGCAATATTCGTTATTATCTGTAATTTCTGGATACCCTCATGAAACAGCGTTTTCATTTTAAATACCTTTGCAGTTGTTGGGTTATAGAATTTAGTGCTTTTCATATTTAATATCCTTTTATCAATTAAGTTAAGGTTGTTTTGTAATATATTTTTTTTGTATTGTAAATCATTTATTTTTCAGGGCTCCTTTTGGTAACAGAGTCTGCCTTGACTCTGACGGGATTTCCCTCAATAAATGTAGGTGTTTATCTTTTATCTTGAATATATATCAGCCAAGGTGAGATTTTGCGTGGGAAAATGATACTATTTATTGAGGGGGCATCATCTGCCCCTGTAGTTACGACATCTGGTGTTCCCCAAGGAACAGTCTTAGGACCGCTACTGTTCTTAATGTATATTAATGATTTACCTGATAGTCTTAACTCTACTGTTAGACTTTTTGCTGATGATGCATTGTTATATGGGACAATTTGTTGTGATGAAGACACAGCCGATCTCCAAGAGGACTTGTATAGATTAGAAGATTGGCAACAAAAGTGGAAGATGGAATTTAATCCTTCAAAGTGCAAGATCATGTGTTTTACAACCAGGAGAGATCCACCAAAGCGGGAATACGTATTCTGTGGACAAATCCTAGAAGAAGTGGAATCTCACCCTTATCTGGGGGTAGTCCTCGATAACAAAATGAGGTGGTCACCACACATTGAAACAATCACATCTAGGGCAAATAAGGTCTTGGGACTTATCAAGCGAAACCTGTGGAATTGTCCAAAGTCAGTGAAAGAAACCGTGTATATGACACTTGTGAGGCCAAAACTCCAGTATGCCTGTAGCGCATGGGACCCACATTACCAGAAAGATAAAGCCGCTCTAGAAAGGGTACAGCGGAAAGCAGCCCGCTTTGTCACTGGAAATTACGATCGAACAACGAGCGTGACGGAAATGCTGCAAGACCTACAGTGGGACACACTTGAAACAATGAGAAGACACGCAAGGCTCTCCACTATCTACAAGATGTGCCACGGCCTCCTAGATGGGGATTGGGGGGATTATTTGATAACAAGCAAAGAAAGGAGAACCCGGGGAAGCCATGATTTTAAATTTATTGTACCGAAAGGACATAAAGATGTTTTTAGATTTTCTTTTTTTCCCAGGACAATAACTGAATGGAACAAACTTCCAGAAGAAACTGTTTCCAGCCAATCCCTCTGTATTTTTAAAAGCAAACTAATTTAGTTTATTTTTATCAGTAGTTTTTAATAGTTTTTAATAGTTTTGTATATTTTAGTATAGTTTTATTTATTATTATCTTAGAGTTGGCGTGATGTCCCAAACGATTTTGCCGACATAACGATATTTAGATTTAGATTTAGCGGAACCGTAGAAATGCTAAGACTGTCAGAGCGTAACAGGGACACTTTCTCTCTCACCACGTTAAATGAGAGACGAGTCCACCTTTGTTACATCCATGTTGCAAGACGACAGAACAAAAACCACCCGTTACACTTATTCTCTGTAGACGAAAGAAAGTTTAGCGTAATTATCATCTGAGGTCAGGCGCTAACTACCGCTTTGCTCCCGATTTGTAAGCTCACTCAAGCTAGAATGCATTACTTTTAAAGTAGCTTAGTTTGCATTTTATTATCTATCATTGTACAGTATTATTTTGCGATTGTAAGTGGCTCTGTAATTCAGCCTTATACACAACTCGATCCTCGATCCTCAATCATCGAAACTCGAGACTCGATTCTCTAGACGCGAGACTCGATCCTCGAGAGACTGTCAACTTACTTTTGAACGGTACTGTATGTATCATGTATCATGTGTTGCTGCAATAAGTTTATGTTAACCTACGGACGTACCGGGGGCTGGAGGGGGTGATGATTGAACCCCCCCCCCCCTCCGTTCGCCCCTCGGGGTTTTTTTTGAGTTTTTTCCTAGACGAGAAAACATCAGCACCTGACGTTTTCAGTAGCTGTTCGTTTATCCCTCGCGCGTATTTTGAGACACGTTTAGTGATCGTTAGTTACTATGGTTACGAGATATGACATCATAAGTAGCAGGTGGTCAAGCCATATTTGAGTGAAAATACATGTTTTTCAACTTCTTTTAGCAAGAAGTATAAAGCTGGTGGAGAAAATGATGCAAAGTACCTATTTATGTGTTATTTTACATGTTAAGCACAAAACCATTATCAGTTCTCGCGGTTTTTACCGGATTTCTAATTCTTGATAAAATCTAAGATGGTGACCATGTTTAGTGACGTCACAGGCCTCCAGCAGCGCCACCACCCATAAAATATATCCTCGGACTAGTCAATCGATAAAAATCGATAGCAATCAAGTGATTTTTATCGATTGATAACGGAAATCGATGAAAATCGATAAACTAAATTGCTGTGTCAAATCGATATTATCGATTTTTCATGATTTTAACGATTTATAACGGTAAGTCCGACATTGTTGTTTTTTTTTTGGCATCAGTTAAATAGTACAGCTGAGAAAACACATTCACGAATAACAACTGATCAACAAACACGAAAACAAGAAAAGTGGAAACTATTACAGACGCAAAATTCTCTCTAAAAACCGTCACCCTTTTGTACATAATAACAGAAACGGTTCGGTTTAATTACATTCACAGTTCTCGCAGGCAAGTACCACGAGAAATACAACGTTTAGATAAAAGATTTCCGAGCCTGAATTTCAGATATCCTCTAGAGTCGAAGGGGTGTCCAAAATTCAGACTAAAAGACTTCTCTGGATAACTTTTCACCGTTTTCCGTTAACAATCGATAAAATCACCTTATCGCTAATCCTAACCCTGACTACTCCTTTAATAGACCATTTCCGCGTTGCCCAATGCCTCTGTTTCAAAGCGAGGCTAAGTGCAAAGCTATTGATATGACAATAAATTTTTATTCTCATGCATTTCCACAACTTGACGTCGTTTGTAAGTGAGAGTTCATGGAACAAAGATGTGGGCTACTGCATTCTCGCACTTTTTTAGAATTAAAAATGCTTCACCCTCTTATTCGTTAGAGAGTACGAAAGATAACAATAGGTCCTAGCTCCGGTATTTAACAAAGTGCTAAACATAATACTCATTAGCTCTTATTTAAACTCATATTATTAATTTTACATTCTGTATTACAATTTACCCTCCCCGAATGAACCCATGACCATTTTTTTTTTAATTCAATTCATGCAAAGACTTATACTACCTTTTCAGAAAGATACCAAATAGCGTGCTACTTCATGCGTTAGAGCACGTAACTGTATATCACGCTAATTGCGCGATATAGTCAACCGTACTTAGCATTTGGAAACCACTTGCTACTGGAACAAAACTACGCACTCTCTAATCAAGCCTCCTTATTCGTTAATTTGCAACGGCGATGAAAAATACTAAGAAAAGAACCTTGACATTGTTCTCTTCTTTCCAAATTGTGATATCCGTAATGTTTTTCATTCTGGGATTGATGGACGGACTTGAAATCCGCATTGTAAATGTTACCCTCATGTTTTCGCCATGTTGGATTGTTCCTCTGGTAAGTGAATTTTGTCTGTTCTTTAATCATATATTTGTCAGGCACTTAAATCTTTTTAAGATTATATTTTGTCGTGGATAAAGATATTATCGCTCATATGATGGTACAAGTTATGAGAAACCCTTCTGAACTCGTCGCTATGGGATATTAACCGACTTCAGTGTGTGTATTCATTAGCTTATATTAGGAAGTTTGTGTTTTTCTTGTTCTGCTAAAACGAGAGAAATTTGCGAAAACTAGTTCTTACTTTTGCCGTTCAAAATGTGGCACTAATATGCTGTAAAATAACTAATCTTTTAAGTGCACCTTTATAAGGGTCTAAGTTTCTAACTGCCAATGCTCTCGATGGATCCTAATATCTGTTTTTTTGCATTAAGAAATCGTATTGAGCTTCAGTGCTTAATAATAATATTCAGTCATTTCTATATAATTATCATCATCATCATCATCATTATCAATAAATATCATTATCATTCCCCTCAGCCAAGTAAAATAATCACTCATAAGCGGACACCTCGAGGCCGCTTTCGAGAATGTTTCTCATTAATGGCCAGTATAGATGTAAGGGTAAAATGGCCGCTTACGAGAGCTTGCTTAACTTCAAATAAATGTTGAAAATGAAAGAAAAAAAAACGGAAAAAAAACTGTTTTTTAGTGTTTGCCTACAATGTAATTGTTGTTCTGACAATGTTGTAATTCAGTCACAGGAATAAATTTCAAGTCTTTTAGTGGGCGGACATGTTTGTGAAAAAAAAAAAGAAGAAAATTCTGAAAATGATATAAATTCATGGCCACGAACAGCGATATGAAGTTGATGCATTAAAATACAAGATTCAGAGGTGAATGAGTGACGGCGGAAGTCAGAAGTCGGAGCTAGGGTGGAAATGGGAAGTCGGAACTCGGAAGACCCTCTTGCGCTTTGAATGAGATTGAGACTTAAATAAAAAGCTAAAATCTAACTCGTAAACCCTGAAAGTGACCTCGGCCGCCTTTAACGGTTAAGTTAATTATAATCCTTAGTGTGGGAGTTTTTTTCCTTAGGTTGTTGAAAGGGCTTATGGCACTAGAATATTGCTATTTTGTGTCAATTATGTGTTGAAGTCATAACTTAGTGCCTTAAGCCATACATAAAATTCTCCTCAAACGGTCGAGTTAGGAAGAAGATATAAAAAAGCGCTAACCATAAGACGTTTTTTGGTGAGTTTCAGCAAGTGAAATCTGGCTTGACTATTACAAGTTTTAATCCACGACAGACGACAGAAAACTGTTAAAATCGGCCTAATTATAGTCTTAAATAACAAAACTGGTCCATTATTGTCAGAATTCAATTGATGCTAAGACAGTTTAACTTTTAAGAAAATAGCGTGACTTGAACAGCTGCAAGATAATATAAGTATGACGTCACCGTATTTTTAATTTATTCTTCAACAGGCACTTCCTTGTGCTGCAAGAAAACTGCGCTGTCTAAACAAGCTTCGATTCCTCACTTGTTAATTTGCAACTGCAATGGAAAATTCTAACAAGAGAACCCTGACATTGTTGTCTTCTTTCCAAATTGCGATATCCGTCTTATTTTTCGTTCTCGGATTGGTGGACACACTTGAAATCCGCTTTCTGCATGTTAGCCTCGCGGCTTCGCCATGTTGGATTATTCCTCTGGTAAGTCAGTGCCTCTGATATCTACCTGTTTCTAAATTTATCAATCACTTAACTCTTTGTAAGATTATATCTCGTCATGGATAAAGGTGTTAGTGCTGCAGTGATGGTACAAGTGAAGAGAAAACCTTCTGAACTTTTTGCCTTGGGATCTTCACGCTTATTTTGATCTGTATGACAGTCTGTATGTTTGTAAGTAATTCATCTGATTCATTAGGAGTGGTCGTCTCGCTTTTACAGTGATCAAGTCAAACAACAGAAACTAATTTGCGAAAGCTCACCGTTGTTATTCCAGTTATTCAATTACAAAACATTTGGAAAGTACACTTAAAACGTTCTAAGTTTCTGACTGCCAATATCTCGATGGATGCTGTCGACGCCTTCTTTCAATATACTTCCCTGCTTGGCGCTAAGTGTTTTCAGCGAAGGGTAGGCTTGGATAAATTCTTCCGGCAAAATTTCGAGTAGAATAAGCGATTTTTGAGGCGAGCATTCTGCCGGTAGAATAAGGCATTTGCGAGCAGAATTTGAGCAGAATAAGGGGAAATCAGCGGCACTAATGATATGCATATCAGTTGAAAGAAAAATTTAAAACAAAATAAAATACACACGGAAAATAATTACAATTCTGCGACACATAATGAATATCTAATTAGGTTTTAAGGGTTAGGTCGAGGCTCCCCTCTATATTTGCGCAAATAAATATTTGCCGAAAATTTTTTGCGATACCGAGCACAATTCGAGCAGAATAAGGGTGTCCGAGCAGAATTTTGAGCAGAAAAAGCGACTTTTACGAGCACTGCTGGCAGGCGGAATAAGCCATTTTAAGAGCAGAATTTATCGAAGCCTAACGAAAGTTCGGAAGCTCGTTATGTTGGGGAAAATGCAAGTATGGTTACATTAACTAGTTATTTTATACGAATAAAGCCCGTGTCTTTTTCCACTTAATTGTGAACGAACTCGCCAAATACGACAAGAAACATCTCAGAAGTTTGATCGACGCCGTTATTACAGTAAAAACACGCGTATAAGAACCTAGTGATTTAAGATCCTACAGGCTGGAATTTGGCATTTAAATACCCAAAAATATAAAAAACCTTTTCAGCCTGGCAAAGGAAAACAGGTTCTTATGAAAAATAATCACTTCAATTTTGATGGTCAAAATTCTCGATTTTAATTTTGTGAGAAACTTTTGACAAAAGGTTATTGTGTATATGTTTTCTTTGATTTACACTTGTTTGGATTTTCACTAGAAGTATGTTTTCCATAAAGCTACCGTCAGGGGCACCCAACGGCAATTTTCGGGAAAATATCTGTTCGGAAGACGATTTGAGAACTAGAATTTTCGGAACATTTGTTGTAAAATTTCTTGCTTGCCTGCCTCTCCTAGGATTTTCGAACATCTACAAAATGGTACAATTACCCATTTTAAACGGATATTTACCCTAAAAAAGGCCACCTAGAATTTTCGGGAGCCTTTTCCCGGCTAAAATTTTCGAAAAGGTAAGTTTTGATCCCTATAATTTTCGGATCACTAGACTTTCAGCTAGGAAATCCGAACAGATGAAAAGTTTTTAGGGGATAAAAATATGCCTATATTTACCGTTAAAATACTAAAATACGTTCAACAATGCTATGTTAAGTGGTTTTGAACTATATCCTCGTTGGGTGCCCCTGTACCGTGCAATATAACGTCAATATAGACGATTCAACATCTTTAAAAAAATGTAGAAACGAATTGATGTTCTTCTTGGACCTTGATTGTGTGCCATTATGTATCAGTAGTACAATATTTCTGCTAATGGTTACGCTATGACAACCTCTGAAAAATAAGAACCTTTTAAGAACCTAATCAGCCTGAATTGTGAAAAACTACCCTAAAATATAAGAACCTGTTCAGCCTGAGGTCAAAAATTCTAAGTTCTTATATGTGGGTTTTTACTGTATTTGGATTATTCCAGACAATTTCAGCAATTTCGTTCGTACCCTGAGCTGACATTCCGCAAGTTGGCTTATTTACGCATTTGCAAACTACTCCAATACGGTTAAGGATGCGAACGACTCCGCACATATAATACTAAAAGCAACCATATTGCCGCAAAGGAACCTCAGGCGCTTTCCATTCAAAAAAAATTGCGGTTTTGAAATTTCGAAATTTGAAATTCCACGTGCCAATAGTCTGCTACACAGCCGTTTTTAGTGTCGTCGTGTAACGCTCCTGAGCGTTGCTTGACGACTCTTAAAACGGCTGTGTAGCAGACTACGTGCCCAATGGAACGGTACATTCCGGTTGCGCAGACCCGACCCAAGCCACCGCGCGTTTGGGTATTGTTCGTTGTAAACAGGATTCAAAAGAGCGGTACTGGGGACAACAATTTTGTCAACCGAAATGACCAGACCGGTCAAAGTAGACCACCTTCAAAGGTGGTGCCAAACATTCCGGTCGGACCGAACCGAAATGGTCTGTTCCATTTGATTTCTTACCGAAATCTCCCGAAGGGTATAATGACACAATGACGATGGCAATGATAGAAAAACAATGTCTTTTTAAAGAGAAAAACTACGGCACTGCAAGTAGACTGCTAAACAGTCGGTTTTTTTTCTCAAAATCGGTTTAGCGCAGCTTATAAGAGGCGCGCCAAGCCCAGAAAAATAGCCATTCTCCCCAGTCTCGCACTCCTTTTTCAGCCCGTGCTTCAGACCTTTTGTTTGACTGCTCGCGAGTACTTGAACGCAAAAATATGGACTGTTTTGCAGTTGGTCTACACTGTAAGTGAATAACACTTTTTTCATTATCGTCTACAACGTGAAACGTTCTAATGCGACGTGACGACAAGGACAACGAATTTCCTGTCTCGTTGTAAACCTAGGCGTTCCTTTTAAAGTCACTTTCTACAGAGAAATTTGGCTACATTTAATAATGTATATTGGCAAATTGGGCAAGGCTAAATAAACGCGATAGACAGGTTGAAATAAGGCAAGTTCATTTTAGTAACGTTTTCACTTACTGTTGTCACTGCGGTAGAAATTCACTATTGCTCATGCTAAGTCAGTGAGAGTGTTACATAATGAATTTTCTTTAATGATCTTTATATCATCTATAGACATGTCAGTCTAATAGCCCACGTTCGATATGTCAAAATTCTGACATGACTCCAAGGCTTTCTGGTCATATAGGACACTCACGCTGACGACTCCTATTGATATTGATGTGTCAACCAGAAGCGCATTGGTTCTTTTAACTTCACCTCTTCTGTTTCACTCGTTACAAATTTAAATAAGCAGTGATGACCCCTGTATTTATCTTTGGTTTGGTGTTCTTGGTGTCTCTTCCGGGAATAAAGGGGGACAATGGAAGTCAAGTTAGAATTTTGATAGACCGACCGTTGGCTAATATACATTTATTTTAAGTTTTTGTTTATTTTTTGTTTATCGGTACATATCCACTTCAGGATGTGTATATGTCGATAGGAGTTATTTTGTTAACAGTGTCCCCAGGTAGCATTTTAATTATATCAATTTTTTGATTCTCAAACGAAATACTTGGATACAGATAAAAATAATGTATATAAGTACGTACTGGTTTCATTCTGTTCTTTATATTTACTGTTCAGACTCTTGCAAATGGCATCATGGGACTTGTTTTAAGCCAAAGCCGTAAAAGATCTTCAAATCTGGTAAGATTTTCTCAATAAGCACTCGTAAACGTCTGACAGAGGAAAATAATTTTCTATAACCTAATATTCCCAGAGCAAAGACTCTCCATGAGTAACGACCGCCCCCCCCCCCCACCCCCCTCTCCCAGGCGTGGCGGGTTGGGAGTACCGTGGGAGCATCAAGACACCCCAACCCCTCCCATGGCTGGAGACTGACCCTACCCCGTCTCCCTTCGACCACCACCACCAACACCAACACCACAAAACAAGGCAAGCTAACGGATTACAAAGTGAGGTCCCTCCGAACGTATTGATCGCCTCGTAGAAGAAGAGCAACATTATCGAAGGAAACTGGAACTTGCACTGCCTTGAAACTTACATTCAAGTGGCAGACGCGATGAACTTAATTGGAGAGAGCAAAGCAAAACGGCGGTCGTCGCTTTCGAAAAGACTGAAAAAGACGAAACAAGTCAATACGAGGATTCATAACATGTCCCCTTTAGCAGTTTGGGCTAGATACTTCCCTTCTCTTCTCCTCCTTCCCTCCCCCTCCCCGAAATATGTTTTATCAGGCGTCATGGCGTTCTTACTAGCCAGTTTATTTTTAGAACGTTTTGGCGCGAACTTAAAATATTTTGCCAAGTCCCCCAAACCAGTCAAAATCTGCAGAACTGAAGTTGGTATTTTGACCTTTTAATGGCGTTTAGTTCTCCGTATGCACGCCTTATACTTCAAATGCGGAGAACCGCCTTATGTCAGTCTAAAAATAAACGCCGTGACGTAGACCTAGTGTGAGAGTTGCTCGCTGCATGTCAGTTATAAACTCCTGATATGTGCCTATTCAAAAGTGCAACTTCTTCTTTTAAATAACATTACTGAGTCATTTCTTTAGTAAACTTTCTAATTGATTGATTTCAATCTCTTTAGATCAATGCTATTTGGTCGGTTAGCGTGGCATGTATTATCTACTCCGCTATTACAGTACTCAGGTATCAGACATGGGGTGTCGAATGGCTGGTGTCAAACAAGATTTCCTACTCCGACCACTCCGGCAAGTACTTTGTAAAGAAAGATGTCAAGCTGAAGTACACTGAGCAGGAAAATAAGGCACTCGCTGTATTTGGCATCATCATTGTGTTCTCCATGATTGAAATTATCCTGGCTGCTGCTTTGGCAAAAGTCAGCGATTCAAGCCACAAAGGGGCTCAACAGCCTGTCATCCCTATGTACTATGGGATGTATCATCAGGTACCGTAAAAATGGCATTATGAAATGTAATCATACTATGAAACAGACATATGTTTTTTTTTTAATCTAACTATTACACTTCTGTCATAAATGGCAGTGGCGGATCCAGGGGATGGTTCCGGGAGGGGGGGCCGCCCCCTCCCTTAGTTTTGGACCAAATTGAGGCCCGACCTTTTTTTAAGACCGCCCCCCCTTTTGAAGGTCTGGATCGGCCACTGAATGGGGTGGGGGAGGGACATGGATGTTGCAGTCGCTTAAATCTTAAGATTTCGCTTAAGATTTCGTATGAGTGGGTCTGGCAGAAGCAAATTGATTCAATTACACTGACCTGGTAGCGGCAAATGGGAAGAACTGCGTGCGATCTGGCCTGTTTCTGACAAAATATTGGAAAAAATATAAACTTACACCTGGACAGTCAGCCTTGCTTTTTTACTGTTTGCTCACAAAAACATTTTGCTGACTTGATCCATTAGGATCTGGCATCTTTGTTTTGTACGTTAGCATTTGCTATTTATTTACAAGATATTTTTTTTTAACTGCATACTACATATACTATATATTACTATATCAGGAGGGCCCAACAAGAATATAGTTCAAAACCACTTAAATTTACACAGCATTGTTAAACGTATTTTGGTATTTAAACGGTAGATATAGGCATATTTTCATCCCCTAAAAAGTTTTTACCTGGTCGGATTTCCCAGCTGAAAGTCTAGTGATCCGAAAATTATAGGGATCAAAACTTACCTTTTCGAAAATTTCAGCCTCAAAAAAGGCTTCCGAAAATTCTAGGTGACCTTTTTAGAGTTGAAAAATCCGTTAAAAATGGACGTTTATACCATTTTTTAGATGTTCGAAAATCCTAGGAGAGGCAGGCAAGCAAGAAATTTTACAACAAATGTTCCGAAAATTTTAGATCTCAAATACTCTTCCGAACAGATATTTTCCGAAAATTGACTTTGGGTGCCCCTGCTATATGCTTTGCAACAGCCTTCATTTGCTAATGTACAATCTTAAATCATTAAAATTGCACTACGAATATGCAAACAGAAGAAGAAATGAATTCGCGAAGTAACTTTCTTCATCTCTTTTCCTTTAACAGCCACTGGGCCAAGTCAGTGGGCTCCCGGGACAAACCAGTGCAGACACTGGCTCTGGCCAACGCCTAATTCCTGCTCAGGATATACAACCTGCTTATCGTCAAATGTCTCCTCCTTAGAAGTAAAAGACGCTTTCTTGTTTTTCTTTCTTTTTTTGCGGAAATACTATTTTCTACTGAAAGGCTTTGCTGCTGCTGCCATGGCCAAATCAGGTTCCTTGTTGACGTTGATCTAGCTGTAGTGTGAGCTATAATTCACCTTCCATAGATTGGTAATGTAGATCAGGATTACTTTGTGTTTTACTTATCTTGATTACAATCCTGGCCCCAGTTGTTCAAAAGCTGGATAGCGCTATCCAACGGATAAGTATTAGCTAGTGAAACCAATTGCGTTATCCAGTTGATAGTGATTTATCCGGTGGATAAGGTTATCCACCTTTTGTTCAACTGGAACCTGAACGAAACGTGGGACAGTGATGTAATATTCGTTATTATCTGTAATTTCTGGATACCCTCATGAAACAGTGTTTTTATTTTAAATACCTATGCAGTTGTTGGGTTATAGAATTTAGTGCTTGCCATATTTAATATCTTTTTATCGATTAAAGGTTAAACCTAAATAATTTATTTTTCAGGGCTCCTTTTGATAAGAGAGTCTACCTTGACTCTGACGGGATTCCCTGAGTAAATATAGGTGTTTATCTTTTATCTTGAATATATATCAGCCAAGGTGAGATTTTGCGTGGGAAAATGATACTATTTCTTAAACTGCCTTGGTAGCGAAAGCGGAGCCGTAGAAATGCTAAGAAAAACTGATTGATAAGAGGTACTAGAGCGAAACTGGTGCACTTTCTCTCACTACGTTAAATGAAAGACGAGTCCGCCTTTGTCACATCTAGGTTGCAAGACAACAGAACGAAAACCACCCGTTACACTTTATTAGAGGCCTTAAGATACTCCGTTTCTGTGTACGGGTACGGGTAATTTAGCCGTACATGTACCCGTAAATACGGGTAGATTGCCTACCCGAGAGAAACGGGTAGGCTACCGTGTAGAATGGTTACGCCATTCATTAGGGACTTTAAGATCCAACGACGCGGATGGAGACGAGAAGGTAAAAAAAACAATAGGTTTGATTAGCAAAACAACAACTTTGCACGTGCACCATGCCTTTTGTACATTTCTCTGCCCGTTTTTGCTCGACTACGACGTGAACATGCCTCATTTCGCGTTTTACGGAGGACGTAAACAAACAACGACGAAATTTCATTTCTTTTACTGTACTTGGATATGGCGCCTAGGAATTCAACTCCAGGAGGGTTCGCCTACATTTGACAAAGTAAGTGGGTAGAAATAACTGCGATATAGACTGACAGAACACAAATTCACTTTTTAAGCGACGTTCTCATTGCCGTCGCGTCGTTGGATCTTAAAGTCCCTATTATCAATACTAGGAAAACGTGGTTGCCATTTATAAAACTACGAGGTAAACATGTTCGCTTACCCGCACCCATAGGCTGAAACGGTGTATCTTAAAGTCACTATTCTCTCTAAACGGGAGATAGTTTAGCATAATTGCCATCTGAGGTCAGGCGCTAACTACCGCTTTGCGCCCGATTTGTAAGCGCACTCAAGCCAGAATGCATTACTTTTAAGTATTAGTTGTTGATAGTTGGTGATTTTTAAAGTAGCTTAGTTTGCAATTTATAATCTATCATTGTAAAATATTATTCTGCGATTGTAATTAGCTCTGTAATTCAGCCTTTTATGTATCACGTGTTTCTGCAATAAGTATATTTTAACCCCTGAGACGTACGGAGGGGGAAGAGGTGACTGCCACCCCCCTCGGAGGTTTTTTTTGAGTTTTTCCTAGACGAGAAAACATCAGCACCTGACGTTTTCAGTAGTTGTTCGTTTATCCCTCGCGCGCATTTTGGGACAAGTTTAGTGATAGTCAGTTACTATGGTTACGAGATATGACGTCATAAGTAGCAGGTTGTCAAGCCATATTTGAGTGAAAATGCATGGTTTTTTTTCAACTTAGTCAGCAATAAAAGTAACGCTTGTAGATAAAATGATACAAAGTACTTATTTATGCGTTAATTTACATGTGAAGCTCAAAAACATTATCAATTCTCGCGGTTTTTACCTGATTTCTAATTCTTTATACAATCCAAGATTGGTTGAGTTGTTTCGGTTGTGGAAACAAAAATGGCGGACATTTCACTCGTTTCAAGAGTAAGAACTAGGCGAAGTAATAGCTAAAAACATGGCAAGAACAGCAAGAAAACAACTCTAAGGGCGACATCTGCTATTCAGAATATTCGCGGAGCTGTTTGGAAGATGAAATTAACATCGATGGATCGATGGAGGTAAGCATGTTTTAGCCATCTTTTTTTAAAAACTAGTAACTATTTAGAATGAATAAAAAAACAATTATTGAATTCGGCTTTCGTACCATACAAGGAATTATGGAGATCTCGAAGGGTGTTATCCGCCTCGGCCAACGGCCTCGAAGGCTAGAGCCCTCCTCGATCTCCATAATTCTTCATAAGATACTCAGCCTTATTTTCAAAGTTATTTCTTTCAAAAAGAATTTTTAGGTGAATTAATAGTTTTCCGGAAGCTCAATATGAATTTTACAATCTTTTTTAATGTTATCTTATGCGACTTGAGTAAACTTTCTCTCAGTTTCAGGACAAAAACATAACTGTGAGGTAAAAAAATACAGTCGCGTGGACTTTGACGCGTATTGCTTTGAGCGCGAGCTAAAACAAAAAAAAATCAGATAGCTACTGCATTGATCGCTTTGATCATGTTATAAAACAATTATTTCATCCTTCAGCTGTGCGTACAGTAAAAACCTGCGACTAAGAACCTGCTTTTCGCCAAGTTAGTCTAAATAGGTTCTTACATAAATGGTAATAAGGACAAATTTAGGCTATTATGAGGTTCTTAAATAGGTTCTTATTTTCTAAAGGAAAAATGACTTGTAGCTAAGAGTATTTAGTGGTGTTCAGCTTATTCTTTGCATAAAATCTGCATACCAATGCATTCCAGTTGGGGTGATAAGGCACTTAAGTCTTCAAAGGGGATCCTGAATGTAGCGTCCCCGCAGACGTCCTTTGGGGTTGAATGTTGACTTGTCCTATTTGTCCCGGCCAAGTGTACAAAAAAGGTTTTTAGAGATTTTAAAACTAAGAAGCCGTTTTAAATTTTAGGCTAAACAGGTTCTTGTATAGAGGGAGCCTAAGTGGCAAATTTTAGCCTAACGGGTTTTTACTGTATGTCGTGATATTGATCACTTGCGACTTGAGCAACTCTTACGCCTCTTTCGTGCTCTCCAAACTTCCCGCGTGCTCAATATCCCGACCTACGTACGCTGACGCATGAAGTAATTGTTTAAGCTTCACTTATACGGCAAACGGCAAACGTCAGATTCAAGTTGAGAATTTCTCAAAATAGAATATGAACAGATAAAAACGGTTCAAAACAATTCTTATGGATAAAATTGTGTGAAACTACTAATTTATGTGTAGAAATAATGAACGGGAAACGGGCAAGTAAAGAGGAAACACAACGTTTGACATAAACGTGAAGCTATGTGTCCTATGTGTATGACGTCAAACATATTTTTTAAAGCACGTCTAGTACTGCAAGAAAACTATGCTTTCTAAACAAGCTTCGATTCCTCTTTTGTTAATTTGCAACTGCAATGGAAAATACTAACAAGAGAACGCTGACATTGTTGTCTTCTTTCCAAATTGTGATATCCGTCTTATTTTTCGTTCTGGGATTGGTAGACGGGTTTGAAATCCGCTATATATATAGCCTCGTGTTTTCACCATGTTGGATTGTTCCCCTGGTAAGTCGGTGCTTCTGATTCTTGTCTGTTTTTAAATTTGTCAATCACTTGAATCTCGTCATGGATAAAGGTGTTATTGCCCCTATTATGGTACAAGAGAAGAGAAAACCTGAACTTTTTGCCGTGAGATCTTCACGCTTGTTTTGATGCGTATGTTAATTCATAATGAGTGGTCGTCTCGCTTTCACAGTGATCAAGTCAAACGACAGAAATTTGCGAAAGCTCAGAAGTTGTTATTCACTGTTCAAAATATGGAAATTTTATGCTGTTACATATTACAAATCATTCTGAAAGTGCACTCTAATTTTTCTGACTGCCATTGTCTTGATGGATACTGTCGGTGCCATCTGTCAATATTATACTTCCCGCTTTCACCAAGTCTTTTATGTTGGGGAAAATGCAACGATGGTTACATTAACTAGTTATTTTATACGTATACAGCCATGTCACTTGAGTTTCCACATAAATGTAACGAATTCCCACTAAATACAACCGGCTGAGAAACATCTCAGAAGTTTGACCGACGCTTATTCCACACAATTTCAGCAATTTCGTTCATGCGTGAATTATTACACCTTGTTACACGACTGCTGACATTCCGCTTGTTGGCTTGTTTACGCATTTGCCTACTACTCCAATACTAAGAACGCGAACGACTCCGCACATATACTTAATAAAATACTAAAAGCAACCATGATGCCGGATACAAACCTCGAAGATGACGATGGCAATGAGAACCCGAGAAAAACAATGTTTGTTTAAAGAGCAAAACTACAGCACTGCAAGTAAAAAAACCCTTTCTTTTGTTACCGTCCACAACGTGAAACTTTCTAAGTCGTGACGACAAGGACGACGAATTGCATCAATGTCTCGTTGTAAACCTTTACGTGGCTCTTTAAATTTAAGTCCAGAAAAATTCGTTTACATTTTATAATTTATATCGACAAATTGAGCGATGCTAAATAAAGGCAATGAACAGGTTGAAATGTTAAGGCAAGTTCATTTTAGTAATGTAATAACGTTTCAACTTCCCGTTGTCACTGTGTTGTCGTCGGTCATGGGTTGTCCAAGCTCCTAATTAAACATCTTTAGTCATGGTCGACAAGTGCTACATGAAATCTCCAATGCAAACGTTTGATTTTTTTTAAGTGATCTTTAAGGTCACGCCTTCCCTCGTAGGGAAGAAACGCATGACAGTGCCCAAAGGGAGGTACTATAGTATTAATAGTAATGTATGTAAGTATGAATTTAATTCTGTTCTGTGCATTTACTGTTCAGACTCTTGCAAATGGCATCATGGGACTTGTTTTAAGCCAAAGCCGTAAAAGATCTTCAATTCTGGTAAGATTATCTTGATAAGCATCGTAGACGTCTGACAGCGGAAAACATAACCTAAATTTCCGAAAGAGAAGACTTTCCGTAAGCATCGACCGCCCCCTCTTCCAGGTTCGGCGGGTTGGGAGTACCGTGAGCGCATCGAGACACCCCTTCCATGGCTGGAGACTGAGGCTATCCCCTACCCCCTCCACCACCACCACCACCACAAAACAAAAGTGAGGCAAGCTGACAGATTAGAAAGTGAAGTCCCTCCGAAAGTGCTGATCGCTTTTAGAAGAAGAGCAGTATTATCGGAGGAAACTGGAACTTGCGCCGCCTTGAAACTTATTGAAGTGGCAGATGCTGGAGAGAGCAAAGCAAAACGGCGGTCGTCGCTTTCGAAAAGACGAAACAAGACGAAACAAGTCAATACGAGACTGTGTAACATGTCCCCTACAGGCTAAATACTTCCCTTCCCCTCCCTCCCCTTCCCAAATATTTTTTTATCAGCAATAAAGGTGTATTGTATTCGAGTCCCCCAGAGAAAAAAAAATATATACGCAGGATCCCATAACCCGGAGTAGTAACTCCCGTGTACTCGTGTCACGGCGTTCTTCCTAACCATGGCCAGTTTATTTTTAGAATGATTTTGGCGCGAATTTAAAATATTTTGCCAAGTCCCACAAACCAGTCAAAATATTCAGAACTGAAGATGGTATTTTGACCTTTTAATGACGTTTAGTTCTCCGTATGCACGCCTTCTTCTTCAAATGCGGAACCGCTCTATGTAAATCTAAAAATAAACCCGTCCACGATAACGCCGTGACGTAGGCCTAGTATGAGAGTTGCACGCTTCATGTTATGGGCTCCTGATGTATGCCTATTCAAAAGTGCAACTTATCGTTTTGATTAACATAACTGAGTCACCCTCTTCAGTAAACTTTATAATTTATTGATTTCAATTTCTTTAGATCCATGCTATTTGGTCGGTTAGCGTGGCTTGTATTATCTACTCCGCTATCACAGTGCTTAGGTATCAGTACTGGGGTGTCGAAGCACTGACGTTTCGTACTATTAGACAGAACGCAGACTACTACCGCAACGACAAATGGTGGTTTGTAGAGAAAAATGAGAAGCCGAAGTACACTAAGCAGGAAAATGATGCACTTGCTGTATTTGGCATCATCATTGTGTTGTCTGTCATTGAAATTATCCTGGCTGCTGCTTTGGCAAAAGTCAGCGATTCAAGCCACAAGGGGGCTCAACAGCCCACCATCCCAATGTACGCTATGTACTATCAGGTACGGTATAAATGGCATTGTGAAATGTGATCATACTATAAAACACACGCGTTTTTTTTTTTGCGTCATACATAAGGGGAGAGGGGCATAGATATTGCAGTCGTTTAAAATCTTCGAAAAATTTCGTATGAGTGACAGTGGCCACAGTTACACTGGGCTGATAGCGGCAATTTGGAAGAATTTCGATCTGGCTTGTATCTGACGAAAAATTGGAAGAAAATATAAACTTGTAGCTGTACAGTCAGCCTTGCTTTTTTCACCGTTTGCTCACAAAAACACTTTGCTGACTAGTTCCATTAGAATCTGGCATCTTTGTTTTGTACGTCGGCATTTGCTATTTATTTATAAGATGTATTTTAACTGCATACTACATATAATATTACTATATGCTTTGCAACAGCCTTTATTTACTAATGTACAGTTTTAAATCATTTAAATTTAACAACGAATACGCAAACAAACTGAAGAAGAAATGAAATCGCGAAGTAACTGTCTTCGTTTCTTTTCCTTCAGCAGCCAGTTGGCCAAGTCAGTGGGCTCCCAGGACAAACCAGTGCAAACATTGGGTCAGGCGTACGCCCTATTACAGCCCAGGATATACAACCTCCTTATCGTCAAATGTCCCCTCATTAGAAGTAGAAGACGCTTTTTTTTCTTTCTTTTTTTGCGGAAATACTACTCTCTACTGGAAATATGCTTTGCTGCTGCCATGGCCAAATCAGTTTCATTGTTAACTTGATCTAGTGTAACCTACCAGTAGTGATTGTATTTACCTTTCATAGATTGTCAATATAGAGAATTACTTTGCGTTTGCCGTTGAATACAATCCTGGACGGAAAGTCCTTGGGAAAGTGATGCAATATTCGTTATTTCTGGATAGCTTCATGAAACAGCGCTTTTATTTTAAATACCTTTGCAGTTGTCAGGTTGTTATAGAATTCAGTGCTTGTTGTATTTAATATCTTTTTATCAATTACGTTAAAGTTGTAATAATTTTAGGTTGTTATTTTACTCCTTTTTGTATTGTAAATGATTTGTTTTTTGGGGGCTCGTCTGCCTTGAATCTGACGGGATTACCCTGAATAAATAAAGGTATTGAACTTTTATCTTAAATATATATCTGCCAAGGCGAGATTTTGCTTTGAAAATTAAATAGAACTTCTTAAACTGCCTTGATACTGAGAGTGGAGCCATAGAAATGCTAGAAAAAACTGATTGACAATCAAGTGGTACCAGAGTGAAACCGGTGCACTTTCTCCGCACTGCACCACGTTAAATGAGAGACGAGTTAACCTTTGTCAGGTCTACGTTGAAAGACAACAGAACGAAAACCAACCGTTATACTTAAATCTCCCTAGGCTGGGGGAAGTTCAGCATACATAATTATCATTTAATAATTTTAGGTTGTTATTTTACTCCTTTTTGTGTTGTAAATAATTTTTTTTAGGGCTCCTTTTGAAAACAGAGTCTGCCTTGACTCTGACGGGATTTCCCTGAATAAATAAAGGTATTTATACATAATTATCATCTGAGGTCAGGCGCGCACTCAAGATTTTAAATTACATATACGTAGTCCATTGTGACCATTGTATTGTGTATCAGTAGCAGTGCCGGATCCAGACCTTGAGATAAGGGGGGAGCCCGGTCATCCAGAACCTTAAATAAGGGGGAGGGGGAGCGGTCTCCAAAATTTTTTTAGGCCCTTCGGGCCGCTCAGTTTTCTCTAAAAGTAAGGGAGGCCGGGCCCCCGGGCCTTCCCCTGGATAGGCCACTGGGTAGCCGCGGGCGTAGCCTCCCCGTATAGTCCATAATAGTGAGTCCCCCTGGGCGTATGACGAAAGGGAAGAATGTTTTTCGGCAAACATCAGAACTCTAAAAAACAAAAAAAAAATCAGATAGCTACTGCTTTGATCGCTTTGATCATGTTATAAAACAATTAGTTCATCCTTTAGCTGTGCGTACAGTAAAAACCCGCGACTAAGAACCTGCTTTTCGCCATGTTAGTCTAAATAGGTTCTTACATAAATGGTAATAAGGACAAATTTAGGCTATTATGAGGTTCTTAAATAGGTTCTTATTTTCTAGAGGAAAAATGACTTGTAGCTAAGAGTATTTAGTGGTGTTCAGCTTATTCTTTGCGTAAAATCTGCATACCAATGCATTCCAGTTGGGGTGATAAGGCACTTAAGTCTCCAAAGGGGATCCTGAATGTAGCGTCCCCGCAGACGTCCTTTGGGGTTGAATGTTGACTTGTCCTATTTGTCCCGGCCAAGTGTACAAAAAAGGTTTTCAAACAATTTTAAAGCTAAGAAGCCGTTTTAAATTTTAGCCTAAACAGGTTCTTGTATAGAGGGGGCCTAAGTGGCAAATTTTAGCCTAACAGGTTCTTAAAAACCAGGTTCTTAGTCACGGGTTTTTACTGTATGTCGTGATATTGATCACTTGCGACTTGAGCAACTCTTACGCCTCTTTCGTACTCTCCAAACTTCCCGCGTGCGCAATATCCCGACCTACGTACGCTTGCGCATGAAGTAATTGTTTAAGCTTCACTTATACGGCAAACGGCAAACGTCAGATTCAAGTTGAGAATTTCTCAAAATAGAACATGAACAGATAAAAACGGTTCAAAACAATTCTTATGGATAAAATTGTGTGAAACTACTAATTTATGTGTAGAAATAATGAACAGGAAACGGGCAAGTAAAGAGGAAACACAACGTTTGACATAGACGTGGAGCTATGTGTCCTATGTGTATGACGTCAATCATATTTTTTAAAGCACGTCTAGTACTGAAAGAAAAGTATGCTTTCTAAACAGGCTTCGATTCCTCTTTTGTTAATTTGCAACTGCAATGGAAAATACTAACAAGAGAACGCTGACATTATTGTCTTCTTTCCAAATTGTGATATCCGTCTTATTTTTCGTTCTGGGATTGGTCGACGGACTTGAAATCCGCTATATATATAGCCTCGCGTTTTCACCATGTTGGATTGTTCCCCTGGTAAGTCAGTGCTTCTGATTCTTGTCTGTTTTTAAATTTGTCAATCACTTGAATCTCGTCATGGACAAAGGTGTTATTGCCCCTATTATGGTACAAGAGAAGGGAAAACCTGAACTTTTTGCCGTGGGATCTTCACGCTTGTTTTGATGCGTATGTTAATTCATAATGAGTGGTCGTCTCGCTTTCACAGTGATCAAGTCAAACGACAGAAATTTGCGAAAGCTCAGAAGTTGTTATTCACTGTTCAAAATATGGAAATTTTATGCTGTTACATATTACAAATCATTCTGAAAGTGCACTCTAATTTTTCTGACTGTCAATGTCGGTGCCATCTGTCAATATTATACTTCCCGCTTTCACCAAGTCTTTTATGTTGGGGAAAATGCAACGATGGTTACATTAACTAGTTATTTTATACGTATACAGCCATGTCACTTGAGTTTCCACATAAATGTAACGAATTCCCACTAAATACAACCGGCTGAGAAACATCTCAGAAGTTTGACCGACGCTTATTCCACACAATTTCAGCAATTTCGTTCATGCGTGAATTATTACACCTTGTTACACGACTGCTGACATTCCGCTTGTTGGCTTGTTTACGCATTTGCCTACTACTCCAATACTAAGAACGCGAACGACTCCGCACATATACTTAATAAAATACTAAAAGCAACCATGATGCCGGATACAAACCTCGAAGATGACGATGGCAATGAGAACCCGAGAAAAACAATGTTTGTTTAAAGAGCAAAACTACAGCACTGCAAGTAAAAAACCCCTTTCTTTTGTTACCGTCCACAACGTGAAACTTTCTAATGCGACGTTTTATTTCATAGAGGTCGTGACGACAAGGACGACGAATTGCATCAATGTCTCGTTCTAAACCTTTACGTGGCTCTTTAAATTTAAGTCCAGAAAAATTCGTTTACATTTTATAATTTATATCGACAAATTGAGCGATGCTAAATAAAGGCAATAAACAGGTTGAAATGTTAAGGCAAGTTCATTTTAGTAATGTAATAACGTTTCAACTTCCCGTTGTCACTGTGTTGTCGTCGGTCATGGGTTGTCCAAGCTCCTAATTAAACATCTTTAGTCATGGTCGACAAGTGCTACATGAAATCTCCAATGCAAACGTTTGATTTTTTTTAAAGTGATCTTTAAGGTCACGCCTTCCCTCGTAGGGAAGAAACGCATGACAGTGCCCAAAGGGAGGTACTATAGTATTAATAGTAATGTATGTAAGTATGAATTTAATTCTGTTCTGTGCATTTACTGTTCAGACTCTTGCAAATGGCATCATGGGCCTTGTTTTAAGCCAAAGCCGTAAAAGATCATCAATTCTGGTAAGATTATCTTGATAAGCACTCGTAGACGTCTGACAGAGAAAACGTAACCTAAAGTTCCGAAAGAGAAGACTTTCCGTAAGCGTCGACCGCCCCCTCTTCCAGGTTCGGCGGGTTGGGAGTACCGTGAGCGCATCGAGACACCCCTCCCATGGCTGGAGACTGAGGCTATCCCCTACCCCCTCCACCACCACCACCACCACAAAACAAAAGTGAAGCAAGCTGACAGATTAGAAAGTGAAGTCCCTCCGAAAGTGCTGATCGCTTTTAGAAGAAGAGCAGTATTATCGGAGGAAACTGGAACTTGCGCCGCCTTGAAACTTATTGAAGTGGCAGATGCTGGAGAGAGCAAAGCAAAACGGCGGTCGTCGCTTTCGAAAAGACGAAACAAGACGAAACAAGTCAATACGAGGCTGTGTAACATGTCCCCTACAGGCTAAATACTTCCCTTCCCCTCCCTCCCCTCCCCAAATATTTTTTTATCAGGAATAAAGGTGTATTGTATTCGAGTCCCCCAGAGAAAAAAAAATATATACGCAGGATCCCATAACCTGGAGTAGTAACTCCCGTGTACTCGTGTCACGGCGTTCTTCCTAACCATGGCCAGTTTATTTTTAGAATGATTTTGGCGCGAATTAAAATATTTTGCCAAGTCCCACAAACCAGTCAAAATATTCAGAACTGAAGATGGTATTTTGACTTTTTAATGACGTTTAGTTCTCCGTATGCACGCCTTCTTCTTCAAATGCGGAACCGCTCTATGTAAATCTAAAAATAGACCGGTCCACGAAAACGCCGTGACGTAGGCCTAGTATGAGAGTTGCTAACTCCATATTATGGGCTCCTAGTATGTGCCTATTCAAAAGTGCAACTTCGTGTTCTGAATGACATACCTTAGTCATCTCTTCAGTAGACTTTATAATTTATTGACTTCAATTTCAATTTTTCTTTAGATCCATGCTATTTGGTCGGTTAGCGTGGCATGTATTATCTACTCCGCTATTACAGTGCTGGGGTATCAGTACTGGGGTGTCGAACAACTGACGTTTCTTACTATTACCCAGAACGGAGGCTACCGCAACAACAAATGGTACTTTGTAAAGAAAGATTTCAAGATGAAGTACACTAAACAGGAAAATGATGCACTTGCTGTATTTGGCATCATCATTGTGTTGTCTGTCATTGAAATTATCCTGGCTGCTGCTTTGGCAAAAGTCAGCGATTCAAGCCACAAGGGGGCTCAACAGCCCACCATCCCAATGTACGCTATGTACTATCAGGTACGGTATAAATGGCATTGTGAAATGTGATCATACTATAAAACACACGCTTTTTTTTTTTTTTTTGCGTCATACATAAGGGGATAGGGGCATAGATATTGCAGTCGTTTAAAATCTTCGTAAAATTTCGTATGAGTGACAGTGGCCACAATTACACTAGCCTGATAGCGGCAATTTGGAAGAATTTCGATCTGGCTTGTATCTGACGAAAAATTGGAAGAAAATATAAACTTGTAGCTGTACAGTCAGCCTTGCTTTTTTCACCGTTTGCTCACAAAAACACTTTGATGACTAGATCCATTAGAATCTGGCATCTTTGTTTTGTACGTCGGCATTTGCTATTTATTTATAAGATGTATTTTAACTGCATACTACATATAATATTACTATATGCTTTGCAACAGCCTTTATTTACTAATGTACAGTTTTAAATCATTTAAATTTAACAACGAATACGTAAACAATCTGAAGAAGAAATGAAATCGCGAAGTAACTTTCTTCGTTTCTTTTCCTTCAGCAGCCAATGGGCCAAGTCAGTGGGCTCCCGGGACAAACCAGTGCAAACATTGGGTCAGGCGTACTCCCTATTACAGCCCAGGATATACCACCTCCTTATCGTCAAATGTCCCCTCATTAGAAGTAAAAGACGCTTTTTTTTCTTTCTTTTTTTGCGGAAATACTACTCTCTACTGGAAATATGCTTTGCTGCTGCCATGGCCAAGACAGTTTCATTGTTAACGTTGATCTAGTGTAAGCTACCGGTAGTGATTGTATTTACCTTTCATAGATTGTCAATATGGAGAATTACTTTGCGATAGTCTTGAATACAATCCTGGACGGAAAGTCCTTGGGAAAGTGATGCAATATTCGTTATTTCTGGATACCTTCATGAAACAGCGCTTTTATTTTAAATACCTTTGCAGTTGTCAGGTTGTTATAGAATTCAGTGCTTGTTATATTTAATATCTTTTTATCAATTACGTTAAAGTTGTAATAATTTTAGGTTGTTATTTTACTCCTTTTTGTATTGTAAATGATTTGTTTTTTGGGGGCTCGTCTGCCTTGACTCTGACGGGATTACCCTGAATAAATAAAGGCATTTAACTTTTATCTTAAATATATATCTGCCAAGGCGAGATTTTGCTTTGAAAATTAAATAGAACTTCTTAAACTGCCTTGATACTGAGAGTGGAGCCATAGAAATGCTAGAAAAAACTGATTGACAAGTGGTACCAGAGTGAAACCGGTGCACTTTCTCCGCACTGCACCACGTTAAATGAGAGACGAGTTAACCTTTGTCAGGTCTACGTTGAAAGACAACAGAACGAAAACCAACCGTTATACTTAAATCTCCCTAGGCTGGGGGAAGTTCAGCATACATAATTATCATTTAATAATTTTAGGTTGTTATTTTACTCCTTTTTGTGTTGTAAATCATTTTTTTAGGGCTCCTTTTGAAAACAGAGTCTGCCTTGACTCTGACGGGATTTCCCTGAATAAATAAAGGTATTTATACATAATTATCATCTGAGGTCAGGCGCGCACTCAAGATTTTAAATTACGTATACGTAGTCCATTGTGACCATTGTATTGTGTATCAGTAGCAGTGCCGGATCCAGACCTTGAGATAAGGGGGGAGCCCGATCATCCAGAACCTTAAATAAGGGGGAGGGGGAGCGGTCTTCAAAATTTTTTTAGGCCCTTCGGGCCGCTCAGTTTTCTCTAAAAGTAAGGGAGGCCGGGCCCCCGGGCCTTCCCCTAGATAGGCCACTGGGTAGCCGCGGGTGTAGCCTCCCCGTATAGTCCATAATACTGAGTCCCCCTAGGCGTATGACGAAAGGGAAGAATGTTTTTCGGCAAACATCAGAACTCTAAAAAACAAAAAAAAATCAGATAGCTACTGCTTTGATCGCTTTGATCATGTTATAAAACAATTAGTTCATCCTTTAGCTGTGCGTACAGTAAAAACCCGCGACTAAGAACCTGCTTTTCGCCAAGTTAGTCTAAATAGGTTCTTACATAAATGGTAATAAGGACAAATTTAGGCTATTATGAGGTTCTTAAATAGGTTCTTATTTTCTAAAGGAAAAATGACTTGTAGCTAAGAGTATTTAGTGGTGTTCAGCTTATTCTTTGCATAAAATCTGCATACCAATGCATTCCAGTTGGGGTGATAAGGCACTTAAGTCTTCAAAGGGGATCCTGAATGTAGCGTCCCCGCAGACGTCCTTTGGGGTTGAATGTTGACTTTTCCTATTTGTCCAAGTGTACAAAAAGGGTTTTTAAAAAAATTTTAAACTAGGAAGCCGTTTTAAATTTTAGGCTAAATAGGTTCTTGTATAGAGGGGGCCTTAGTGGCAAATTTTAGCCTAACAGGTTCTTAAAAACCAGGTTCTTAGTCACGGGTTTTTACTGTATGTCGTGATATTGATCACTTGCGACTTGAGCAACTCTTACGCCTCTTTCGTGCTCTCCAAACTTCCCGCGTGCTCAATATCCCGACCTACGTACGCTTGCGCATGAAGTAATTGTTTAAGCTTCACTTATACGGCAAACGGCAAACGTCAGATTCAAGTTGAGAATTTCTCAAAATAGAACATGAACAGATAAAAACGGTTCAAAACAATTCTTATGGATAAAATTGTGTGAAACTACTAATGTATGTGTAGAAATAATGAACAGGAAACGGGCAAGTAAAGAGGAAACACAACGTTTGACATAAACGTAAAGCTATGTGTCCTATGTGTATGACGTCAATCATATTTTTTAAAGCACGTCTAGTACTGCAAGAAAACTATGCTTTCTAAACAGGCTTCGATTCCTCTTTTGTTAATTTGCAACTGCAATGGAAAATACTAACAAGAGAACGCTGACATTGTTGTCTTCTTTCCAAATTGTGATATCCGTCTTATTTTTCGTTCTGGGATTGGTCGACGGACTTGAAATCCGCTTTATACATAGCCTCGTGTTTTCGCCATGTTGGATTGTTCCCCTGGTAAGTCAGTGCTTCTGATTCTTGTCTGTTTTTAAATTTGTCAATCACTTGAATCTTGTCATGGACAAAGGTGTTATTGCCCCTATTATGGTACAAGAGAAGAGAAAACCTGAACTTTTTGCCGTGGGATCTTCTCGCTTGTTTTGATGCGTATGTTAATTCATAATGAGTGGTCGTCTCGCTTTCACAGTGATCAAGTCAAACGACAGAAATTTGCGAAAGCTCAGAAGTTGTTATTCACTGTTCAAAATATGGAAATTATATGCTGTTACATATTACAAATCATTCTGAAAGTGCACTTTAATTTTTCTGACTGTCAATGTCGGTGCCATCTGTCAATATTATACTTCCCGCTTTCACCAAGTCTTTTATGTTGGGGAAAATGCAACGATGGTTACATTAACTAGTTATTTTATACGTATACAGCCATGTCACTTGAGTTTCCACATAAATGTAACGAATTCCCACTAAATACAACCGGCTGAGAAACATCTCAGAAGTTTGACCGACGCTTATTCCACACAATTTCAGCAATTTCGTTCATGCGTGAATTATTACACCTTGTTACACGACTGCTGACATTCCGCTTGTTGGCTTGTTTACGCATTTGCCTACTACTCCAATGCTAAGAACGCGAACGACTCCGCACATATACTTAATAAAATACTAAAAGCAACCATGATGCCGGATACAAACCTCGAAGATGACGATGGCAATGAGAACCCGAGAAAAACAATGTTTGTTTAAAGAGCAAAACTACAGCACTGCAAGTAAAAAAACCCTTTCTTTTGTTACCGTCCACAACGTGAAACTTTCTAAGTCGTGACGACAAGGACGACGAATTGCATCAATGTCTCGTTGTAAACCTTTACGTGGCTCTTTAAATTTAAGTCCAGAAAAATTCGTTTACATTTTATAATTTATATCGACAAATTGAGCGATGCTAAATAAAGGCAATAAACAGGTTGAAATGTTAAGGCAAGTTCATTTTAGTAATGTAATAACGTTTCAACTTCCCGTTGTCACTGTGTTGTCGTCGGTCATGGGTTGTCCAAGCTCCTAATTAAACATCTTTAGTCATGGTCGACAAGTGCTACATGAAATCTCCAATGCAAACGTTTGATTTTTTTTTAAGTGATCTTTAAGGTCACGCCTTCCCTCGTAGGGAAGAAACGCATGACAGTGCCCAGAGGGAGGTACTATAGTATTAATAGTAATGTATGTAAGTATGAATTTAATTCTTTTCTGTGCATTTACTGTTCAGACTCTTGCAAATGGCATCATGGGCCTTGTTTTAAGCCAAAGCCGTAAAAGATCATCAATTCTGGTAAGATTATCTTGATAAGCACTCGTAGACGTCTGACAGAGAAAACGTAACCTAAAGTTCCGAAAGAGAAGACTTTCCGTAAGCGTCGACCGCCCCCTCTTCCAGGTTCGGCGGGTTGGGAGTACCGTGAGCGCATCGAGACACCCCTCCCACGGCTCGAGACTGAGGCTATCCCCTACCCCCTCCACCACCACCACCACCACAAAACAAAAGTGAGGCAAGCTGACAGATTAGAAAGTGAAGTCCCTCCGAAAGTGCTGATCGCTTTTAGAAGAAGAGCAGTATTATCGGAGGAAACTGGAACTTGCGCCGCCTTGAAACTTATTGAAGTGGCAGATGCTGGAGAGAGCAAAGCAAAACGGCGGTCGTCGCTTTCGAAAAGACGAAACAAGTCAATACGAGGCTGTGTAACATGTCCCCTACAGGCTAAATACTTCCCTTCCCCTCCCTCCCCTCCCCAAATATTTTTTTATCAGGAATAAAGGTGTATTGTATTCGAGTCCCCCAGAGAAAAAAAAAATATACGCAGGATCCCATAACCCGGAGTAGTAACTCCCATGTACTCGTGTCACGGCGCTCTTCCTAACCATGGCCAGTTTATTTTTAGAATGATTGTGGCGCGAATTTAAAATATTTTGCCAAGTCCCACAAACCAGTCAAAATATTCAGAACTGAAGATGGTATTTTGACCTTTTAATGACGTTTAGTTCTCCGTATGCACGCCTTCTCCTTCAAATGCGGAACCGCTCTATGTAAATCTAAAAATAGACCGGTCCACGAAAACGCCGTGACGTAGGCCTAGTATGAGAGTTGCTAACTCCATATTATGGGCTCCTAGTATGTGCCTATTCAAAAGTGCAACTTCGTGTTCTGAATGACATACCTTAGTCATCTCTTCAGTAGACTTTATAATTTATTGACTTCAATTTCAATTTTTCTTTAGATCCATGCTATTTGGTCGGTTAGCGTGGCATGTATTATCTACTCCGCTATTACAGTGCTGAGGTATCAGTACTGGGGTGTCGAATTCCTGACGATTCGTACTACTATCCAGAATGCAGACTACTACCGCAACGACAAATGGTGGTTTGTAAAGAAAAATGAGAAGCCGGAGTACACTAAGCAGGAAAATGAAGCTTTTGCTGTATTTGGCATCATCATTGTGTTGTCTGTCATTGAAATTATCCTGGCTGCTGCTTTGGCAAAAGTCAGCGATTCAAGCCACAAGGTGGCTCAACAGCCCGCCATCCCAATGTACGCTATGTACTATCAGGTACGGTATAAATGGCATTGTGAAATGTGATCATACTATAAAACACACGCTTTTTTTTTTTTTTTGCGTCATACATAAGGGGAGAGGGGCATAGATATTGCAGTCGTTTAAAATCTTCGTAAAATTTCGTATGAGTGACAGTGGCCACAATTACACTGGCCTAATAGCGGCAATTTGGAAGAATTTCAATCTGGCTTGTATCTGACGAAAAATTGGAAGAAAATATAAACTTGTAGCTGTACAGTCAGCCTTAATTTTTTCACCGTTTGCTCACAAAAACACTTTGCTGACTAGATCCATTAGAATCTGGCATCTTTGTTTTGTACGTCGGCATTTGCTATTTATTTATAAGATGTATTTTAACTGCATACTACATATACTATTACTTTATGCTTTGCAACAGCCTTTATTTACTAATGTACAGTTTTAAATCATTTAAATTTAACAACGAATACGCAAACAAACTGAAGAAGAAATGAAATCGCGAAGTAACTGTCTTCGTTTTTTTTCCTTCAGCAGCCAATGGGCCAAGTCAGTGGGCTCCCGGGACAAACCAGTGCAAACATTGGGTCAGGCGTACTCCCTATTACAGCCCAGGATATACCACCTCCTTATCGTCAAATGTCCCCTCATTAGAAGTAAAAGACGCTTTTTTTCTTTCTTTTTTTGCGGAAATACTACTCTCTACTGGAAATATGCTTTGCTGCTGCCATGGCCAAAACAGTTTCATTGTTAACGTTGATCTAGTGTAAGCTACCGGTAGTGATTGTATTTACCTTTCATAGATTGTCAATATGGAGAATTACTTTGCGATAGTCTTGAATACAATCCTGGACGGAAAGTCCTTGGGAAAGTGATGCAATATTCGTTATTTCTGGATACCTTTATGAAACAGCGCTTTTATTTTAAATACCTTTGCAGTTGTCAGGTTGTTATAGAATTCAGTGCTTGTTATATTTAATATCTTTTTATCAACAACAACAACAACAACAACAACAACAACAACTTTATTGCCTTTATCTTCGACATGAAGATTTCAGTACCAAAACAATAACAAGTGAAACAAAGTAAAATAAAAGTTAAGAAAGAAAGAAAGAAAGAAAGAAACAATTGAATATTATCAATTATTATTATTATTATTATCAATTACGTTAAAGTTGTAATAATTTTAGGTTGTTATTTTACTCCTTTTTGTTTTGTAAATAATTTTGTGTTTTTGGGGGGCTCGTCTGCCTTGACTCTGACGGGATTTCCCTGAATAAAAAAAGGTATTGAACTTTTATCTTAAATATACATCTGCCAAGGCGAGATTTTGCTTTGAAAATAAAATAGTACTTCTTAAACTGCCTTGATACTGAAAGCGGAGCCATGACAAGTGATACCAGAGCGAAACGGGTGCACTTTCTCCGCACTGCACCACGATGAGAGACGAGTCCACCTTTGTCAGGTCTACGTTGCAAGACAGCAGAACGAAAACCACCCGTTACACTTAAATCTCCCTAACTGGGGGAAGTTCAGCATACATAATTATCATCTGAGGTCAGGCGCGCACTCAAGATTTTAAATTACATATACGTAGTCCATTGTGACCATTGTATTGTGTATCAGTAGCAGTGCCGGATCCAGACCTTGAGATAAGGGGGGAGCCCGGTCATCCAGAACCTTAAATAAGGGGGAGGGGGAGCGGTCTCCAAAATTTTTTTAGGCCCTTCGGGCCGCTCAGTTTTCTCTAAAAGTAAGGGAGGCCGGGCCCCCCGGGCCTTCCCCTGGATAGGCCACTGGGTAGCCGCGGGCGTAGCCTCCCCGTATAGTCCATAATAGTGAGTCCCCCTGGGCGTATGACGAAAGGGAAGAATGTTTTTCGGCAAACAGCAAAACTCTATCCCCACCCCCGATGTATTAGTATGCAACGTGCAAAAGTGTGAGTTTCCACTGATTTAGGACCGGCGGTTTTGTCGGCTTAATTTAAATTCCAGGTCACTTATTCCACAGTTGAGTGTAACATTTGTGACCGTTCTTGTAGTTTACGTTTCGTCGTTGACTGTTCGGATGTATCTTCATCGTTAGGTATGCGTGTGTTTTTTGATATTCTTTAGTTTATTTCTTTAGTTTTTTGGTGTATCTTTCTTTGTTTTGTATTTATTATTCGGTCCAATTACGTATAGCTTACTTTCGGTTTAATTATTGTCATTAGGAAGCTCTGTACGAGTAAACAGTAAACTGAATTATATTCTAATCATGTCTAATCACTTCGATACTCTTTTGCGTTACACGTGTTATCAGTGACATTCTGTGGAGCAGCTGTTTTGAAAGTTATGGACCAAGACACTTGTTATGCGCAGATGAAGCTATAAGGTGCGTATAACTTTATATATATAAACACTTGCCAGACACGAATTCACAAATCTTTGATTGGAAACAATTTGCCGGACACTCAAGTTTCTCTCTTCGAGGGAATAAGATTCAGTCCCAAACAAGCAAGACGAGTACATCTAAGGCTAGCTTATCACTAGCAGAACGATGAACGATTACAGAAATTCGCCGACAATCAAATTCTATGCTGACTTATTCCCTGCTCACAGGTGTCCTCCTGTTGAGTTTAAAAAAAGACTAGA